>NC_048904.1:21400517-21437791 GCF_011077185.1 Oxyura jamaicensis | reverse complement strand
CCCGCAGCGGCACCGCCACAGCGACCGGGGCCGGCCGAGCCCCGGCTCCCGCCCTGCCCGCGGGGAGCCGCTGGCACGGGGTTCGGGCGGCCCGGGGCGGCCGCGGAAGGCCGGAGCCGAGCGGCGGCAGCGCTCACCGAAGCGCATCCAGTCGTGGTCGCCCAGGCAGTCCATCTTGTGGCAGAAGTCCTCCAGCACCCACGCCGGCATGCTGTGCACGTAGGCCGACGGCGGGGCCCGGGCCGCCCGCCGCGGGGCCATCTCCTGGCGGGCCCTCGCACCGCCTTCGGCCATCGGCGGCTGGGGGAGCGGGGAGGCGGCCGGGGACGCGGGGAGGCGGCCGGGGGAGCCGGCGGGCGGCCGGGGGCGGCTTTTCTGCGCGCTTCCTCCCGCTGACGTGCCGGGAGGAGCCGGGGCGGGGCCGCGGCCGCCTCACGGGGCGTGCGGGGCGGGGCGGCCTTTCAGCGCTCCTGCCGGGTGACTTGTTGGTTGTTTAATTTTATTTATTTTATCCGGTTTTATTTTATTTATCTGTCTTTATTTTCACTTCCGCGGCCGCAGCACCGTTCCGCTGGGCTCCCTTTGCCGGCGCGCGCCCCCGGGTGCTCCCGGCCCGCGGCCGCCTCCTGCCCCTGCCGGAGCCGGGCCCTTGCTGCGCCCCGCGCCTCGGGCATCGCCTCCCTCCGAGTGCCGGCAAAGTTGGGGATTTCTCACCCCCAGCCCGGCAAGGAAAAGCCGAAAAATGTGACACAAAGGTAGATACCGTGTCGAAAGACGGACACAAATCCACAGCGTGTTATTATTTAAAATATCCTGATGCGAAGATAACATTTTGTTACTTCACTGTTTCGGCAACAGTAGTATCTCAACACTAAGAGTTAGATCTGTTAGCTCAGGCATTGCCTGCCCCTCTCCTGCCCACACTGAATTCCCTGCTGTGGGCAGCCGAGCAGAACGTCTCTGCTGAGATGTGAGATAAGAAATACGCGTTGCAGAGAGCTGGACAGAAGCAGGGAGTGACCGGGGTGGTGCTTCTTTCCCTTGGGTACCGAGGCAAAAAAAGGAAAACAAAACAAAAACAAACCTGAAATCTTTTGGGTTATTTGTCACTTTGGAAAATGAGGGTGAAAAAAAAGGGTATACAATTTGTATAGCTTTGTTTAAAACTCATTTAACTGTGTTTATGGCTTCATTTTTGGCTCTAATCATTACCTGCAGCAAAATGTTTCACAAGGGAACTGAAAATTACCTTCTCAAACTGAGAGAAGCATGACCCTATATATTCCCATTTTGTAGCCTCCTCTTCCCAACAGTGAGACTGTCTGTACTGCTCTGTGCTCTCCCTGAACTCTTGAATGCTAACGTCAGACTAAGTTGTTATTTCTTTAGCATTTTCCACCTTCACCTGTGACCTGTGCTTCCTGCAGAGCCTGCAGTATCGTTTTCCACTGTGCTGCATTTGGCACTTATGTTGAGGCGGAACTTTCAGTTCTGATCCTCACTTCCCCAGACTGCTGCTGCTCTGGTGACTCAAATGAAGCAATGCTATGAATCGGAACAAAAACCACCCCAGTTTCTCATGTCGTTGTCAGAAGTAAATGCAACTTTCACTCATTGCTAATCTAGCTGAGTTACTGGTGGGAGGCTCCACTCGTGTGCCCACGAGTTGTAGCCAGGAGGGGTCTTCTCTGGTCTTCTGTCCTACAGGAGGACTCCAAAACAAAAGAAAAATACTTCCTTGCATACAGTGAGCATTTCTCCAGTTTATCTATAACACGTTTGCTGTTTTTAATGGACTTTGTCAATAAGAGTTCTTTAATGACCCCAGATTCTCAATATAGCATTTATGCACCTGCTTTAGACTAGGCTGGAAAAAAAAAAAAAAAGTATTTCATAGTTTGTCAACAGGAAAATCTCCTACTGATCAACCACAATGACTTTCAGGAGTATTTCAGGAACACAAGTATATAGTCACAAGCACTGTGAAATTATCTGATAGAATTAGAGTCAAAACGTAAATGTGCATTTCTATTTTATGACAAAGATCAGTTCATACACTTAAGTAAGAAAAAAGTCTACAAGAAGGGGCGACATTTCATATTTACATAATACATGGATATTCTCAGTCAGTTTCACAACTGTATTTTTTAGAATATGTAACTAAAAAGAATCTTGGGCCACAGAAACGGCCTGCTACGATCTCTCATCAGTCTGCGTCTCCGAACGTTGAACAGCACCTGCATCTGCTGCTTTGTGGGCAGCTTGTGGACCTGCTAAAACCAACGCTGCTTTGAATTACGGGCACATACTTGCACAAATGCACATTAAAATTGAGGTCTGGGGGAACAGAATACAGGCAAAGGAACATTTAATCTACTCATCCAGGCTGCAATAAAAGCACAGACCTCTTTGAGAGGAACTAGCAATATGCCTGCGTGAGCTGCTGCAGCCTGCCAGCTGCTCCCTGGGAGGCACGAGCAACCCGAACGGCCCGCGCTCCCCAAAAGGCCTCTCGCTGTGACACAAATTGCCCTGCCACGGGGAAAGGCCGGGCTCAAAGCATCTACCATCTGTGAACGCTACCTGGTACACGTATGGGAAGCTGTGGGTGCAGGTACGGTGGTGCAGAAGAAAAAGGGGTCCCAATACAAAGATGCAGTCTATGTGGCTGACAAGGTTCAATCGCCTAGGGAGATAAACTAGGCAAGAATTCAAGAATGAAGGACAAATAAGGCATTCGAGGCATTTCCTGTGTAAAAATTGGTCAGCATCAGTTGACACAACAGGGTTTTATGGAAACCTTTACAAAGGTAAGAGGCAGAGAATAAAAACCAGGAGTTTACACGTCATCTTTCCACCAACACAGAAGTTTCGGTCAGGCCCTCCGAAGGTGATGGTGGAAGCTCTCACATAAACACACCCCACGCTCTGTGATTCAAAGGCAAACTTAACCTAAGTGCAAGAGGGTGAAATTCCACCAAAACCAAAGTGTTCAAGCAAAACTGGTGTTGGTCTGCCACTTTTTAGAGTCTGAATTAAATTAATCCTTGATGCAACTTCCTTTCTAATACAGAGAAAGGTGAACTGCACACCTATTCTCCGAACAGACAGCCTGATCCTGTGCCACTACGGAATGTTCTGAAATAGTCCAAAGGAAACATCTCTGAGCTTCGTGCACGCAAGAGTCGTGGGTCTGCAATGCGCTCAGCTAAGAGCAGAACTGAACCCTCACAAACCCGGCATACTTTTACATCCTGTTTAGCCTTTTGAATCTGACTTACCATCAAAGCAAGTTTTCTACAATTTGTCTGAGTTTGTTTCAGAACTTCAAATACGGGCATTTGCTCTTGGCATGTTTCACGGTGACTACTCCTGCTTTAACTCAGTGGTTTGCTGTTTAAATGGTCTAGAATGAATAATGTCCATTTTATTCTAGAATTTCATTCCTTAATGTTTCGCTTCTCTCCAGAGCAAGCCGCTGAAGATCCTTCTTAATATCTGGGTGATCTTCCAGATCTTCATACAACGACCGAACGATGTCCAGTTTCCTGTAGTCCACCGGTTTGACCAGGCTGCGAACTACCTGCAGACATCTCTCTTTCAGGGTGAACACTGAGGTAAAAACAGACAGAACAAAAACAAACACAACCCTGTCACTAGGCCTCTCGTTAGCTGCCTCAAACAGACGCTATTTTTACAAGCCTGTGAATACAGAAAGTAAAACGTGGTAGTTTTATCCAGAAATCCAGGAGAGGAAAAGGGTTTGTTGTTTGCTATCGCAAGGCGTCTTATGAAAGATGTCACAAGCGGAGAGAAATCTCTGAAGCGTGAGGTCTGTCAGCAGCTCTGCTCAAAACACAGCCGTGACGCAGCGCTGCCTGGGAACCCTCCCGCCCTGCTCCCTGTTGAGGCAGGCCTCGTTCGCCGTCCGAGCCCCCGACTCCTCGCTGTGCCCGCGCGCTGCGCCCAACGCGATCGGGCCCGGACCCGCCGGTGCCCCGCCCCGCCCCGCACCTGGCAGGGTGATGTCCGCCTTGCTGACGTCGGGCGCGGCCACGAACAGCTCCTGCTGGTTGACGAGGAGCCCGTCGTTGGTCCCCGCGTCCCGGAACAGCCACAGGTGCCCTGCGGGACAGTCGGGGGCTCCTCAGGGCCGCGGCTCCGCGACCGGGAGCGAGCTCCCGCCCCCGCCCGCAGCCCCCGGTCCCGGCCCGCCGCCCCCCGCCCCGCGCACCCACCGCGGTAGCTGTGCATGACCCGCCCGGTGCGCGGCCGCAGCACGGGGTAGGAGCGCGGCCTGCCCTCGAAGTCCACCCAGATCGGCAGCACGCAGCGGGGGCTGCGGTTGTTGAAGACCACCTCGGACAGCTCGCGCGTGTTGGCGGAGCGCAGCCCCCCCGCCGCCGGGCCCGGCCCCGGCATCGCCGAGCCCCGGCCGCAGCACGACGCGAGGCGCATGCGCGGCGCCGGGAGCGGGCCGGGAGGCGCAGGCGCGGGGCGGGCCCGCAGCGCCCTGAGGCGGCGCCGCTCGGGGCTGGGGCACGGCTCGAAGCGGCCGCGTCCCCCGAGCTGAATTCACAGGGAGCCGGGGACGGCTGGCAGTCCGCTCACCCTGCTCCAACCCTGAGGCAAGGAAACAAACACCCGCAAAGCGCAGCGTTAAGTCCCAGGAGGTTACTGTGCTCGTTTTTCCCTTAAGAAAGATCAAACTACAAACTACCAAGGAATTAGCGCGTTTCAAGGCTGCCGTACAAGGTTAAGCTGTGCAGCTCGCTGCCGCGGCAGGGCTCACGCAGCCGCCTCGCCTCACGCAGCAGCTGCCCGCAGTGCCCGCAGTGCCCGCACGCCGCCCCGCGAAGGATCGAACCGCCGCCGGCAACACTGCATCCAAAAAGGCAAACGTGCAGCAGAGAAAGGGCTGCATCCCTCACAGGGCACAGGCCAGAAAGAGAATACAGGTCAGGCTCATTTCCTGTGCCAAACTTCTAGAACTTTAATACTTGTCAATCTGCCCCGAAGCGTGTATCGTTAGCAATGAATACACTTTAAAGGAAATGACAAACTGGTAACTAGTTTTCAGCCTCCGTTGAGCAAAGATTAAGAAGCCTGAGAAATCACAGTACAAGCAGAGAAGAAACTGTATCTGCAACTTCAATTTATTGAACAGATAATGCATTTTTGTAGATATGGTGGCATACCTACAGCAGTTCAAGTCATCGAATAAATTTATACATATTGCCACCTCCATGTGTCTACAGTAGACACTGAAAACATGAACTTCTTAATGTAATTCCTAAAAGTATCTCTGTTCTCAAAGAGTAACTACAGTTTGCTAAGGCTGCATGGGGTACCTCCCTCACCCACAGCAGTGGTACATAAAAAAATAGGAATTAGACACCAATAACTAGCACTAGGTTGAAGTAACAGGTATGAACGCAAACAGCAGCATCAGCATACTGTTCAGGAGTTAGTATTTTCTTACCAGAATATAAAAAACATTACCTTAGTTTACATTTGGGCAATGGTATAAATTAAAAAACGTTGAATTGGAAACATCCTACAACAAACAGATGCTACCTCTAAACCCTTCAAGGTAACAGGTTCAGTGGGGCTGTTAGCCATTTTAAGATACATGTATGATTTCTACAGTTTGAGGAAGAAAAATTAGCTGTTACCTCCAAGGATATCTCAACATATTTTCTACTGTAAGCAGGGAAATAAACATTTAACCGAAAAAATACAACAGACATAGTAGAGAAGACTCAGGCAAAGGAAAGCACTACCAATATACCACTACCGAATTTCATTTTGGGTGGCAGGATGGAAAGAGATGATTTAAAAGTGGCTTCAGAACACACAGTACAACTGACAGTTCTCAAGTTGATCCCTGGTTCAATGTTCACATTACACAATTTCTGCGTATGTTGTTTTCTTCTTAGGATTTGACAGACAGCCATACTCTCGGGTGTCTCCTTTACTAAACTGCTATTCAAGATATTCTGCAGGTGTCTGCTGTCTTCTTCCACACAGGTTACCAGAATGATCTTTTTTCTTCTGCTCTTTCCCAGGTGCGCTTCAGAAGATACACTGCGGCGTGAAGCCCCCCTACATTCACCCACACAGTCTGATTTTTGCGCCAGATGTGTCCCATTCTTGACAAGGCCTACAATAAAAAAACAACAAAAAAAAAAAACAAGAGAACGGTGATGGCTTCTCCAAGACAAGACAGTAAGGACAAATTTGGTTTAGACATTATTTTTGATTATCCCAAATCACATCTGAAGACAAAGTCAAATTCTTCAAGTCTAAAATTGTGTTGAAATGCTACTAATTCTCTCTCTCAAACCAGATTACCTTCCATAGTGAAGCAAGCTCACATTTTTTTTCCTCAATAGGTTATCCCATGCAAGTAGGTTTGATTTACTTTAAGGTTTGTCACAGAGAACATACCTTGGCAAAGCACTTCTTGTCCTGCGTAAGCAGCGCAGCTCTCCCTGTCCCTGGCGTGCAGATCCGGCCCATCTCCATGAGGCAGGCTGGGTAGAGATCCCAGTTCTTCTTCTTTGACCCTATCCTGTAACACAGACCAAGGTCTCCCGTGTGATTGTTGAAAAATCGTTAACTGCAGCTGGTCTTTCAGACACATATTAGTTCACTTCTGACCACATTTACCATCGACTCCAATCTGCTCTTTTAATTTAGAGTAAATCGATACTTCTTAATGAGGTCCAGTTAAGTAACTGGAGAACCCTAACCCTGGACACACAAACACATGCCAGCGTGACAGTTACACACAGCAAGCCAAACGACACCCCACCTCTTTCCAAAAGGCATGTCTGTCACAATGACATCCACAGAACCAGTCCGCAAGGGGAGATTGCAGATATCCCACTGAATGATGTCTAAGGGTATGCCCAGGGAAGTGCTGCTGCAAGTGCAAAGACACGTATCTCAGACGTGGTTTATGGAGAACATTTTTAAATTGAGATCTATAATACTAGCTAAAGAGTAAATGTGAAAATAGTCAAGAAAATCAATGCAAGATAGATTTACTCACAAACAGCACTACAGGAAAGGAAAATCATTTGTACTCTTCTCACCTTTCCTTATTTTCATTTTTCTTTAGTAAAGAGCAGATGTTGTTTGCTGCTCTCTTTACAGCTTGTGGGTTGTTATCACCAGCAATGTGGTAGCAACTAGGCCACTCCATGGCTCCCTGGAGGAAAATATTGATGAAGAGCAACATTAGCATCAGCACAGCTCGCTCTTAAAATACATACATATCAAAAACTAAAGTATTGCGGAATACGACCAAGCAATTGGAAGATGTCAATGATTTTAAAATTCTGTAACAGATATTTATTCTGGGTATTATGCACCCTAAAAGCTCAAAACACTTTTGGATTTAGTTTCTTCCTACTATAGCTTTGGGAAGGAAATGAAAACATTGGCAAAAAGCGTATTTGTAGCTGAAAAGTTGCTGAGATGCTTCTGTAGTTGGCTATTCGGTTATTAACTGTAAAACTTACATGGATTATTCAGTTACAGATACTGTCTCGAGTTTTATTACGTTAAAAAATAAAGGAAGAATCACCTCGATCGGTATTGCACCCGTACCGCACATGGGATCAACGATGATATCCGTTGGCTGTGGATCACAGAGTCTGAAGAGCAGAAAAAAAAGGTACGTTGAGAAAAGCCTTAAAAACGCGTGTTTTTTTGGACTGCAGGACACAAACTCTTTTAATCACTCCAGTTCTGCCCTTCTAACAAAACAACTTCTGATTATTATTTCCATTTGATAATTAGCATTTTATATGCGCCAATACAGTGAAATACTTCTAAGAATGCTGTGATCAGTATTTACTGAAACTGGCTAATGGATCACAGCAAACATTTACTTTTCTAAGCTGAAGAACAACCACTGTTTCTGGACTTCTTATTTATTTTAAGATATGAATTAACAGAAGCTACATTTGAGGAAGCAGTGGGGAGGAATAAGGTATCTAATTTCTGATACAGAATGACTTAATTAACTGAGACGGATGTAAGACTATGTAATTACACTGACCTAAGCATGCCATAAGCGAGAGTTGAACGAAGAGTTGTGGGTCCAAAATGTGTAATATTTCTTCTGTGAAGACTCTCTTCAGTTAATGCAATGCCCACAACTACTTCATTATTGTGAATATTCAGGAGAACCTAAAGAAAAACTTGAACTAAATGTCAGGAGTAACAGAAGTTTCCCATAGCACACCTGGTGACGGTTTAAAGTGGCACCCATGATTCATATAAAACTGGGAAATACACACATAAGAGCATTCTCAGAAGAAAAACAATCCTCTATTTGTAATGGGGACAAAGCACACCACTGAGGATAGCGTAGCTTTTCTCATTCACACAGAACTTCAAAAAGCACTGTAAACATTATGTTGATGTTTTTTAAAAAATGTTTTCTAAGTTTGGGGCTGGGGGGGAAGTAAGGTAAGTCCTGCAAGTCACGGTGCAGCATTTGGAAGGCAGCAATAAAAAAAAAAACACTCCTGGTCCCCTCTACCATATGAATTTGGAAGGTAAAAACTTTACTACAGGAAAGGGGGCCAGCCCTTAGTAAGACTTGCACAACGAGCTTTTACTTTTTCTGCCTCTCCGAACACTGGTGGACTACCTCTGTTAGACCTCCTTTCCAAATCTCTGCTTTCCTTACAAAAGGAAAGAAACACTGGACAACTGATGTAACCTTGTTGTCCCCTTCAACCACAGATGGAATTCCTTCTGTTAGCTCATACTGATGTAAAACAGTGGATTAAGCAAATGTTTTACGCAGGTGAAAGTGAAGCAGAATGCCACCTACACCATATTTAACATGAACGGGCGCTAACTCTGTAAGAGGTAAAACTCAGGGTTAGAGCTTTTGGTGTAGATGAGGGAGAGGAGAAAGCATTTGAACACCAACACAGCCGCTTTGGGTTTAGCCATGTTCATCAGTTACCTTGAGGATGAGTCTAACGTGTTTGCAGAGCAACGGGGAAGCTAAGAGGAGAGGTGTCCACCTGGGGACACAAAGAGATTATTACTATGGATAACCAGGGCAGTAGCAAGCGGTGGGCTGGGAGGACGTACACAGTGTGTCAGTGAAATCCATGCTTCTGAGGAGGCCATGTTTTCAGCACTACCAGCTTTTAGTTCCACCATCACCTTTTGAATGTTGTTTTGGAACTCTCTAAGAATGAGAATTAAGAAGGAATCTTTAAAATAGAAATGTAGCTATTTCCAAGGCACTGGACAATACCTCTACATCAAAGTTGGTCATGTCAGCTTTCCACTGGAAGTGCTCTTGCACAGCTCCGCCAAAGTCTCTTGCAGCCTCGTTCGATGTAAAGCTGTGCTTGTCTCCTGCTCTATTGCAGGTAACGCGGAACTTCAACACCTTTGCGTCTCCTTCGCCTTTCTTGCCATCGCCAGCCTCACCCCCAGAACCGCCATGCAGCTCGTCTTTAGCCTCTGACTGTTCGTTGTCATCACCCCCGTTTTGTGATTCCACTCCTCCCGTCTCCTCTGTCTCCTGGCCACTAGCCGGTTCTGCGGCTTGGGCACAGTCCTCCTGCTCACTAGCATCTTTTTGATCTGTTCTTTCCTCTTCTCCATCATCGTTCAACTTCTCTTTGCTTGCAGAACTCTGCTGATTATGTTTTTTGCGTTTTGTCTTTTTCTTTTTTAAGCTGTTGTTCAGCTCCCAAACTTTCAAAGGATCAGTCCAAGGCAGTTTCTTAACCAGATCTTCCAAATCCTTTAGAGCCTCTTCCTTTAAAAGACAAAAGAAGTTGTACCACGAAGAATCCCCTCCCTTAAAAACATCCTTTTTCTAAATCACTTGAACTAATCTCTTAACCACATAACCCGTTGCATGTTTAAGCAAAGCTTGCAGCTTTTTGTGCTATTTTTGCCACAACTGAACCGAGTTGTATTTTAAGTCAAAGGACCCGTAGCATTTCATCATTTATCTCGTCAAATAAGCAGTTAACACTAAACTAAGAACTCCAGATGATCCTTTATCATCCTCTGTCTAGGTACGACCTACACCACTGCATCTGCTCTCTTCCCAGGTGTTCCCCGTGCAGCACACACCTGAAGACGTTACGCTGGGTGAGATGGCTGTGCTCGGCTTTTAACAGCCAAAGAAAAAGCGTTGTTCCTGAAATACAAAGCTCTCTGAAAACAAACTACACTAACGCTGCAAGCCCCGTAACTGGTTGAGAAGCGAGTAACTCACCTTGGTTTCCTTAAATTGATAGTCTTTGAACTCCTGAACCACGACAAAAAGGTTATCCACCGATCTCAGCCGATGGACCTGGAAAGAAGGAGAGGCCGGGGGCCGTTACCGCGCCCCGCTGCCCGCTTGTTCCCGTTGTGCCCAGAGCCCCGCCGCCCCGCTGCCCTGCTCGCTGATCGGGCCGGGCACGCGGAGGGGAGCCGCGGCTCTCCCCGGTGGCTTTCAGGACCTCGGCCCCACCGCCCCTGGGGCAGCCGGGCACGGCCGGGGCGGGGCGCACGCACCTGCGGCAGGCAGCGGGCCGGCACGGCGAAGTAGATCTTGCCGCGGTCCTTGCTGACCCGCGAGGCGGAGCCCAGCTTCTCCTGCACCTCCGCCGCCGCCGTCGCCTCGAACCCGGTGGGCACGGTGGCGCCGATGACGGCCGGGGCCTCCTCGGCCTGGGCCTCCCCCGCCGGGCCCTCCTCGGCCGGGCCCCCCTCCGCCATGCCCGCCGCCGGCACGCGCTGCCCCGCGAGGCCGCCCCGCTTCCGCTTCCGGGCCGCGGCCGGGGCGACAGCGCCCCCTGCTGGGCGGCGGGGCGGGGCGGGGCGGGCGGGGCTACCATGTCCCCGCCCCACAGCCGAGGCCTCGCCCCCCCGACCCCCCGAGGCGGGCGCCCCCTCGGCCCCCCCGCCCCCTCCGACCCCCCGAACTGTCCTCGGGACAAAACCGGAGCCGTATTCCCCGCGCACCGCGCAGGGCCTTTCCCCGAGCCAAGGAGTCAAACCGGCTGCCCGGACGGGAGGAAGCCTTGGGTTACAGAAGGCGCCCGCTGCACTGCGGGCGGGGTTCTCGGGAGCCGCCTGCGGGCAGGAGCTGCTCCCGAGGAGCTGGCGGCATCGATCCACGGCGGGTTTGGCACATACCTGAGGAAGATTTCCCTTCACTGTCGGGAAGATGGTGTGTACCAGGTGCGTCGGGCCTGCCCGTCCGGAAGGCTCGCTTCAAGCAGCTGTGTCCGAGGTGCTGTGGTGCTCTGCTTCACTCTCGCCCTTCAGGGTTAATTGGCAGAATGACGGACGCAGCGATCACCCACCTGGAGAGTGTCCTAAAAGCACGCCCTTTGTAATTCATGGTGTTAGCACGTAACGAAGAACATCTGCAATAAACTAAACTTCCCCAAACCAGTGAATTATCCTCGAAGTGAGACTACAGGATGAACATTCACAAAAGGAATGACTGGGACCTTGCGCTGTCATGTACCCTCGGAATAGGCTCCGTTTGGGTGGGCTCCCCTGAAATCAGCTGGTACATTCCCAAGAGCTGGGTGGCTGACACAGAGACCGGCCTGCCCTGCAGGACAGAGACGTTTTCAGTGTTGCAGGGGAGGGCTAATCACAGAAAACACTGCTTGCAGGTAGTTACCCGGCTGTCCGCCTGCCCCCGCTGCGAGTGCGTGCAGTGCACATGGGCACGGCTGCAGTGAGGGGACAGGGAGACAGAAGACATTCATTCTGTTTCCATTTCTGCCACTGATCCACTGGAACGCTGGACAAATTACTTACTATTTTTTTCTTCTACTTAAGCCTGTAAAGGTAAAAATTGAAATACCTGCCTTACTTTAAGGAGGCTTGTGATTAGTTTGAAAAACACTTTAATATGCTCTCCCGAAAGAACTCGCCAACTGGAACATCAGGGGCCCCATCCCTGTAAAAAATAACAGCTCCCACTAATGGACAATCATTATGGGTATCTTCCTGATAAGGCAGCGGGTAGGCTTCTCCCTTTATCTTAAAAGAGGGCCTGATTTGTGTTCCCGATGAAGGAAAGATAAGCATGTGGCTGCACAGCAGCTGCGTGGTTGGTTTGTCACTGACGTGGCGTGTGAAAAGCATGCTTTGGATCTGCATGTGATGTACTGGGGACTTCTTTTTTATTATTAGATTTCCACATGAGAAAATTCTGGGTTTCTCATTCTTTGGGTTTGTTTTTTCTTTTTTTGAAGGTGACCTGTTAGACAGCGGAGTGGGTTCTTTCAGTTCGTACCTAAGAAGGGCAACTAGGGGGACAAACCTTTACAAATGTCAAAGCTTTCAAAAATCTTGTTTGACTGTAGATCGTGGAGCAAGCAAGCAAATGTAAAACCAAAGAGCCTTAAACAACTCAGCCAACCACTTCCCTTTGTCAGCAGTTCCACTGCTGCTTTCTGCCTGTCTTTATACCCCCATGCCCCTGTTTTGCATCAGAGTTTTTTCATACAGTCCCTGGAGTGCTTTGGTGAACAGTTTTGATTTTCACAAATAAAAATCAAGTGAATGAATGCTCCGTTGGCTCCCGGACAGTGTGCTTAGGAGGCGCTGCGTTGTGACAAGATGCACTGTAGCGAGTCAAATATTAGCAAAACGTTGGACAGAGGAAGCTGTGCTAGCCGGGGCTGTGAGCCCCCCCAGTGACCGTGTGTCTGCCAGCGGAGCAGCTCCTGGTGCCAGGGAGCGGGGCTGGCAGGGCTTGAGCCCTCCGAGCCTCACAGCGCCGCACCCGCCTGCTGCTGGAGCCTGGGGACAGGTGCCGGCAGTGCGGCAGGCGCTGCGGCCACCGGCGTGCTGGGACCGGCCGTCCTTCCTGATGGCGTTGGCCTGGGGGAGCAGTGACCCAGGAGGCAGGGCTCTGGACATGTTTGCCAGCCGTGTTCTTCGTTGCGGGAGAGAAAGGCATTCTGTTTAGTTGTTTGTGTAACGTCGGCCATCTCCAACTGAAGTACAAAGCAGTGTGAGCCTGAAACCCGGGGCTCAGCAGGGTGAATTGGCAACTTAGTGGTTACTGCACGGGGAGAACTAGGCACCAGTCATTGCACGGGGGGAACTAGGCACCAGTTACTGCAGCTCTGTGCTGAGCCCTGTGCTCCAGTCAGAAGAGAGGTGTGAACTGAAGCTAGCAGGCGATAAGCCAAGACAAATAGTTAACAACATAAGGTGAGAAATGTGAATCACTGGAGGAATTTTGGTGTTTTGGTAACCAGAGGACCATCCTGTCTTTCCTTTCCTCTGTCAGGTTTTGCTAAAAAAAAAAAAGCACGTAAGTGCAGCTTCCGTAGGGGTAGCATCCGTGGTTGCAGAGCTGTGTGCTCTGGAAGGTCAGATGGGTGATAAGCTGATAACAGAACGAGAAGCTCAGACAACAGACTGTAGGAGATGTACTCACAATGTCAGGCTGATGGAACTGTGCAGCAGCTGTGTACACCGCTGCCCGAGTAACTCGTCGTCCGTGAGGAGGGTTGTGTGCAAACTCTGCTGGCAGAGCCTCATCCAGCAAGAATTTAATGCGCACAGAACTTTTCACCACTAATAGTTCAGTGAAAGCAGTGAAGGATAGCCAAAGATCTTGCTTAATTTGGACCATAGTAACAAAAACAATAACTTCTTGGATTGGTTTGGTTAATTTGGTAGGGCATAAGTAGATTTGGAGAGAGCACTGAATTTCCAATAACGAATTGCAAAGGTTTGTCTTGTGCCTGCCTTGCCTGGAGAAACTGCTTATATGGAATTGGTTTCAGAGCTGGAGAATTAACGTGGTGTGAACCAGTACCGTCTGTCTTGCAATAGCAGGGATGTGTTGCATAAACCCCATCCAGTACATGGTTTTAGAGGAGTTAGAATTCTCTGAGCAAAGAACTACGTTTTCTTTCACATCGATACCATCACCATACAGCTGCAAAGCCTGTGCCTCCTAAGAGGTGCCTGAGGTGGAGCTGGTCTTCATGAGGAGAAAAGTGCAGGTGGCGCTCCTTGGAGCAGCCCATTTTTTGAAGAAAACATCGAGTGCTGGGTTCCTTATATTCAAAACCATCACGGACAAGCGGGAGGATAGGAAGATCTGATGTCTGTGATGAATTGCACTAAGAAATCTGCCTTAAAGAAAACCTTTACAGTGAGATAGCTGATCTTTCAGGGCCTGGGTTTTGATTCAGACCGTCTCAACTTTTACTTTGGACTGAGAAACATCACAATTACTGAACCCTTTGTCTCATAGCGAGTCCCATATGATCTGCCATTTTTCTTTCCAGATATTTCGGTCGTTCAATCAAGAGAAAACCCCTCTACAGTAACAACGAGCAGCCAGCACTTCTCTGATGTCTCTTGTTCAAAGATTTCCTGGGCTTTATGTCGTAGAAGCAGCACGTTGTGGGTCCACGCAGTGATCTGGGGTTGCTCTGTTTCGTGGCATCTGGGCTCTCCTGTCTTCGAGTCCCACCAGTCTTTGAGGTGAAGCTGTGGGGGATTTCAGGATCCAGCCTGAGGGCTCTACGGGCAGAGCCGGGAGTGCCTGCTGGAGAAAGCAGGTGTCCTTGGTTCTGGGCACGTCGCACCTGCCTTCCACGGTGAGGGAACCGGCGTCTCCACTCATTCGTTTGAGGTAGTTACTGGGGACTTTGTGAATTAAACCTCAGCGCCAACTGAGGTGATTACCTGACATGGCCTTGAACGGAAAGAAACATTTCAACCCTTATAGTAATGATTCTTTGGCAGAATGGCTGAAAAGAAGCCATAGTAACGATGTAAATTAGATAGTGAGAAAGGAAAACATAAACATATTAGAAGTACTGACTTGAGTCAGGATCAGGACTCTCAAAACAGCACTATTGTCTTTCTGGAAATTACCAGATAATTACAAGACTTTTTCTGAATGTAGACAAAGCACGATAATCAGCACTGCTGCCGCTAGCACCACGCTGTGTAGGAATTACCTGGGTTCAGTGCAAATCCTTTCAGCGTCGTTTATTTCCTCCAGCTCAGTGCTGCATGAGACCCTTTTTGTTTCTGACAAGTCACAAATACGCTGTTTTCCAGCTGACTCTGTCCTCCTACTAGCGTGTTGCACTGCAGGGAAGAGCTGGATTATCTCCTGCTAGTGGTGGCAAAACATTTTAGATCCAAATTCATGAGCAGCAGAAACACAATTTCACATGCTTTCTTGTGGATACAAAGTAAATCTCACACATATATAAGAATGGCCACTTTCCTGTATTCTGCTTATCTAGCCATAACTTACCTTAAAACACATATAATAACAGGAGAGTGAATTAATTTGGGGGCAAACCTCACTGGCTTCACTAGACACCTTTAGAGGCTCATCTCAACGTTCCTGGGTTTGCTGTACAAACCACAGGCAGAAGACAGCTAAGAAATAGCAGCCTTTTGATCTGTTCTCATCTCCCCTCTTCTCTGCCCTCGTGAGACCCCCCCTGCAGTGCTGCGATCAGCTCTGGGGCCCCCAGCCCCAGGACTGCGACCTGGTGGAGCGCATCCAGAGGAGGCCCCGAGGATGCTCAGAGGCTGGAGCAGCTCTGCTGTGAGGACAGGCTGAGGGAGCTGGGGGTGCTCAGCCTGCAGGAGAGAAGGCTCCGGGACACCTTAGAGTGGCCTTCCAGGGCCTGAAGGGGCTGCAGGAAAGCTGGGGAGGCTTTTTGTGTGCGTGGCTGTTAAGAAAAATGCCCATGTAATGAACATTCCTATAAAGCTGAATGTTACTGAGAGTGGATTCCCAAGGTATTCTAGAATTAAACTGTTTCAGAGACTGTCCTTCCCTTCAGCAGTTAGAAATCAAAAAGAAAAGGCTTTTATGTGTTTGAACCCCAGGTAACCCAGAGCTGCCAGACACCTGAGCAAAAGGCAGCAAACAACTGGTAGCCACCTGTGGTTAGCATGCAGAGCGAAGTAGGTCTGTGCTGCCGACACTGATGATTTCCACCTGTCCCGCCTTTCTGCGCAGCCCAAGCTAAAAGCGGACCGTGGGCACCTCACTTGACCAACACCTGGAGCACACACGTGAGCTTGTGCTCTGTCGGAGCCCTGCGTGGAACCCCGGTGGGCTCTGGGGTCCTCAGCCAGGCTGGCACTGCAGGGCCACCCACAGCCCTGCCGGTGGTGAGACCTCGGGTGTGCCATGCTCTGTGCAGGAACAACCCCTGGATGTGCACTCGCGTCGCTGTGGGTGGCACGGTCCTCGCTGAGCGAGCTTCATCCAGAGGTCAGTTAGACTCAGCAATTATGCTAATGTAACAGCCAGCAGATGATAATTGCTTCGCTTATTCATCGCTAAAGATCTGACGATTAGCAGGTGAAAGGCCCGCTGGGATGAATGCAGCTTTGACATGAGGAAGGAAACTTCCTCCTTCCTTTAGGGAAAGTTACACTGGCTGGTAATAGGACTGCATTTAATGGGGTGAGGCTTGTTCCCTTGGAAATGGAAAGCAAAACAAAATCAGTTACAGAAGAAATTTCAGCAGTGAAATTGGTTTTAACCAGTGGTTTCCAATGTAGTTTAGTAGATTTATTTTCCTAAAAGTTAATGTCAAACATTGTGTGCTGCTTCCCCGCAATGTTTCCCTGCTCCCTGCTGTAAGCAGCTCGTGTGTGCTCTCACTGTGAGCCTGTCCCCTGGGTAAGCACCTGGGCGGCTGTGGGCACAGCCCTCAACGAGCACGAGAATTAGAGGAACTTGGAGAAAGTGAGCTTGATTTCCAGCACTACCAAAGCCATCCCTGAGCACTTGTAACCACTACCAAGTTTCAGACATACAGAATAGGTTGGTTGTGGCTTCAGATTTTTTCTTATGAAGCCACATGTGATGTCTCATAGAGCTGTCTCCTGGCACCACGGGGTGCTTTATTTTATTATTATTTTTATTTTTAACATGTCTATGTTTTTACAGCTTAAAGCTATTACGTAAGTAGTGTGAGCTGGGCTTTTCATTGCTTCAAAGTAACACCTACATTGGTGCGTTACTGATGTCAGGACCTGGCACAGCACGCTCTCATCAGGGCTCCTGCTGGCTGGCTGAGAAACAGGCTTTGGCTTAGCCTAATGCTGGAAGGACAGCTCAAAGTCCGGTTGTAAGACATGGGGTTCTTCTGGTTTGTGTTCTGGTAGAACTGATCCCTCACTGGCATTCCTTGTGACATGGGGATGAGAACTCTGGGATCCTTTTGATAAAAATCGTAACAGTTTTTTTGCTGTTGGGATGAGATGTTGATTTGACAATTGTGTGGGTTTGGTGTGCTACATTAAAAACAATGTAAAATTCCTCGAACTTCAGTTTAAGGACAGAGCCATTTCTGTGACTTCTGGTCAGGTACTGAATAATTCCCGCATCCAGCTTTATCTTCTCTTTGCCTACAGCAGAGGTTTGAAAAAAGACCTTGACATATAACCATCAACGGGTAAAGAATTCTTCACGTGTGTGTTAAATTGCTCCCATGATTACTTATTCTCCTGCTTTTTTACAATAGCCTGAACCAAGACGCGGTATTTTATAGGTCTGTTAAATGCAGTGCACGCCTGATGTTACTTTCCATAGCTTTGGAGCAGAGTTCTTTCTCATATCTTGTTGGGCAGAGTCCAAGCTCTCTACTCGAGAAATGATTTTATACGAAAAGGAGAATGTTCCAGGCAGAAGAGCCGCACTGTAATTCCTGGTGCTGGGTCAGGTTATTGGTCCTGGTAAGCTGGATCTTTTATACAGAGGAACCCCTGATGTAACCCAATGTTTGGTCTCATTCCCCTATGAATATGTCGCTGGACTCTGACATGTGGCAGAGATTTCTTTCTTCCAGCGTCTGCAGTTGATCGGATTGCAAGCACGAGGTTTACCTCTACTACTGTTTCACATCAACAAATGTTTCTGGTGCTTGGGAACACCACCAGATGTGTTTTAGAGGACATTCTGGATGTTACTGGACACTAGTTCCTTCTTGTTCCTCTAACCTGTCATTGCTCTCCGTCCTCTCTGTGTCTGAGGGGAGCCTTGCTGTGCACTGTTGTTGCTGGCAGTAATTTTCATTTATCTCTTCATTTGGCACAAAGTTCTCTGCAGTGACAGTAACAGTGGTGATAATAATACCTACAGTGAGCCTGTGAGTTTGGGAAATTAAAGTCCAGAATGAGATGTTCTGCACGGTGAGAAAGCCTGGCAGAGAAATGATGCTCGTTAGGGGGTGGGAGAGCAGAAGTAGCCACGTGGCAGCGGAGGACGGCCGGACCTCGCAGGTCACTGGACAGGTATTCCCGTGGTGCTTTGTGTAGCCAAATGCCAAGAGGCAGTGCAGTGCCGCCACGCTGGTTTAGGGGAGATGCGTACACAGTTTGCACTGCATGTGACACGGAGGGAATGAAACAATTTAGGTGTGAAGAGCAACAGTGGTGACCTGCTGGGTAGGCGCTTAGCTCCCCTTGTGTTTGTGAGTGGTGCTCTACACATGAACTTAACTGAGGCTTACGGAATTGATAGTAAAGACAGGCAGGTTTCTCAGATGGAGCGGACAATGACAATATCTTAATTACTAATCAGAGGAGGGGAAGGTAGCAAGAAGCACACAAACCATGCTTTGCTGGGACCAAGTTGAGTTGTCCTGGTCTTGTTGAAATAAGGTCTGTTTTCCTGAAGGGAAATGAAAAGCTAAGGTCTACGTGTAGCCTCTTGCAGAGTAAGCTTGTGGCTAAATCAAAAGCTGCTTTTATTGCCATGGTGATGTTGATTTATTGATATATAAAACCAAAGCTTGATCTCCCTCTTCTTTCCATTCCCTAATAGTTAGGATGTCTCCAAAAGAAGCAGCCAAAGTCCTTGGCGTGTTCTGGCTCTGTTATTAGAAGCTGCCTGGCTGATGTCTGCGTGTTGATGGGACAGCTCCCAGGTCCTGGCCGAGGCTTGATCGATCGATTCGTGGCCTGCTGGAGGTCACGCAACATATCAACCACAAGGCAGAGAAAAGGACCCTGGAGCTGTGACTCTCGCAGTTTCCTTGCTTGACTCATTTCACATCTTTCCATTTGTATTCTTTCTGCTGAGTCTATCAAGTCGCAGTCTCTTTATGAGAAGGTTTTCATCACTGGCACGATCCCCACCCCCAAAGGGCTTTAGCTAGTTTGATTTTAATGGTAGTTTGAGTGCTTCTAGAAAGTTACGCAAGCCTCCTACACACAGACTTCTTGGTGCTGATGTTTCTACCAGGAATGGCTAAGGATGCAGGTTTTTGTTTTGTTTTGTTTTTTTCCTTAGGTGCAGAACTGCCCACCTAGAAAGGAGACCTTGGGACTTATGGATTAGTTAACCCAGATATGGTGATGAAAGGCCTCTTTGTTACGGCAGCATGAAGACTCCATGAAAAGGCCTTGCACCATGTTTTTCAGACCTCTGGATCATTTTTTTTTTTTCCTCTGATTGTTGCTTTTGGAGGTATCCTGAATGACTCTCTTAGGTATTGAGTCCTGTTCTGAACTCCCTGTCACCTCTTCTCTCCCGCACTGGTCGCTGTTAATGCACATCTCTGGTGGACTGTCAGTGGTCACTCCGCTGTGCTGTGGTTACCAAGTGCCTTTAGAAACGAGCTGGCTGAAAGCACCGACCTCTTCTGTAATTTGTTGTTGCTCCCATTCCTGCTGCAGTAGTACCAGACTTGTCAGGCACCTGCCTTTGGATTTAAACGTGCACACTGAGAAGTGAAATCCACTGTTCGCTCTTCCGATATAAAAAGCTTCTGAGCCGTATAGAAAGTGTTTCAGTGAATAATGTGTGGGGGGTGCTGGGCTCTTTCCTTCTGTAACCTCGTTAAGCACAGCTTTCAGAGGACTGGCTGATAGTTTTACCACTTCCTCTTCAAGCATTGCTTGCTGCATGTTTTTCAGTACTGTTTTTAATCCCTCTTCTGCTGTACCTCACTGCTACGCAGAAAGTTTCCATGGATTTAACACAGAAGTCGGGTTTGTGCTTCAGGATTTGTGCAGGCAGCCTTGTAACCTACAGGCACCTCCTTACTAACCCGCAGTCACCTTTACGTCAAGGTAACGTTGTAAACAGGTGATTCCTCACAGACATACAGGAATAAAACGGAAGGGAAGGATGGAGGAAGTAGTTTATAATTCCAGATTCTTCATGGTATGTTAACTTCAAACAGTGCTGGTAACGTTGCCTGAATGAAGCGTGGCCAGACAGCCCGTGGTGTAAGCCGCAGAGCAGCCAGCCGGGCCTAATGGGCTCGAGGCCTCTCAGCAGCCCGTGTGGGGAAAAGGAGAGGTCGCGGAGCTCAGGAGTGCTTGCTGCTCCAGCCTGGGGTACAGCTTCGTGGCTGGGAGCCCCCTTTGACGGGCAGAAAGTAGAGATTTGTCAAAGTGTCTGCTGAGTTAAAGGGGAAGAGGGGCATACACAGACGTGTTTCTTGCGGTAGGACACCCTGTGACAGCGTCTTTGAGTAAACAGGGTCATTCATCCGCCACCTTCCAGAACCCAAGGCAGGTTTGTGCAATGCTCAGTCCATCTGTTGTGGAAATTGCTCTAGATGTGACGGCTCCCCTGCCTGCACTGAGGCAGCACGGAAGTCCCTCTGCATAAATTATCATAAAACAAACCCAGGCTTCGATACTGCGAGCAGAAGAGTTGCTTAAATTACGGCAGTGGGTCTGCTGTGCCACTGTCAAGACTTGCCTGCATTTGTAAGATGTTTCTTGTTAATGAGGAAGGTTTGTCTCGTGAGGAATTCTTAGTGGAAATGGCAAAGCATCACCTGGGGGCTGCTAGCAAAAGCAGCTCCGAGTTCCCCTGGGCTGCCAGGTCCTTCCGTCACCAGCCAGAGCCTCCCCACAGGACCAGCACGCGCAGCTGGGACAAAACCCACGTCTGAGCTTTCTGCCTGTCTGTAAGCGGAGTTCTGCTGCCTGCGGCCTGTCCACAGGCCCGAGGCTGACCCAGCGCTCTGTGCCCTCGCTGATTTCTCCAACGGGGAGCACCCCGGTCCCTGGTCGCGTGCCCCATGGGGCGGCAAGCTGCAGCGGTCCCCTCCTGCCGCGGCGTCCCAGCTCGTGAGGCCGAGTCCCAACGGCTTGTCCAATCCTTCCTGCGGCCGAGGGCTTTCACGTTTCAGGCAGCACTGCAAACCAGGCAGGCTGTGTTTGTGCGCTGTAATGAACGTGGCGTGATCAGGGACACCGCACATGAGGAAGACTGCAGCATGAGACCACTGCCACGGACTGCTGGATAATTTAAAGGAAGCAAATCCGCTTTCTCTCTGCTACTTTAGGAGAGCAGTTTAATTGAAAGGGAGCTGTAATAACGGGAATCTGAACTGGAGGTGTGCTCGCCCCAGGTAATGCTGTACAAATCGCAGCCGCTGGCTGTGCTGATGAGTGCACCGGCCACTGCGGGACACGTACATTCCTGAAGCTGAAATCTGTTCAGCTTTTTCTTGAGGCAGCCTTTTAAGGCCAAACATTATCAGTTGGTCTAACTGTAGCAGTAGTGGGAGGAGAGGGGAATACACAGCCCATGGAAACTTTTTGTTTTGAGCTGTGCTTCCCCCAGCTACACCTGCTCCTGTCCTCTAATAAAGGAAATTCTGCCAAACTGACATCTTCAGAGCCCCGTCTTTGTACCAGCCTGCCCTCCCCAGGCATGCCGGCCCAGGGAAGGCGGCAGAGCCAGGCTGCTGAGCCCTGCTGGAGGAGATCGGTGTGCAGGAGAGGAATGAGAACATTTGGGGAAAAAAGCAGTTCCCTGGGCATAACAGCAGAGGTCTTTTCATTGGTATAAACGCTTAGTGTCAGCGGTGGGTTGGCTACACCCGTTAGCGATATCTTTCCTCATCCTAACTGACCCATGCTAACCGATTCAAGTGCAGACCAAGCCTAGATGATTTCTCCTCGCTGGAACAGCCTGGTCCTGCATGAAATTCTGCATCTTTAGGTCAGTATAAGCTTCGTCAGCCACCAGAACTGGGGGATTCTGTAGCAGGCCAGGGAACCACACAGTTGTCACTAATTAGGTTGATTCCCGTCACAAAGCATAAAATTTAATCTCTCATCTAAAACTTTTAGCATCCACTCATGTTTTTCATTCTGCTCTTTTTAATAAATTAATTTGAGGTCTGTTCTTTTTTTTTTCCTCCTCAAATATTCTTTGGCAATGCTTTCACCAGCCTGTGTACGTGTTACGGGGGTAGGGAGCACGTTGTTAACCCACTGGAATTTGCCACTACTTGATTGTTGTTGTTGTTGTTGCTAACATTAAGAGCAAGACCTGAACTCCAGGAAGAACTATTGTCCTGAAGCCAGCTCCTGGTTGTCCCATCTGCAGGGCTCTCCTGTTCTGTGATCCCAAAGCAGGCACCCCTGTTGCACGGCAGCGCTCGGCCGTACCAGAGGGGCTTTGTACGTTCTCCTGGCGCAGCACTGTCTTCCCGGAGGAGAGCTCTGCCCGTCGCTGTCACGCGGTGGCCGCCTGAAAGTCCCACGTGTGGGCTGCGTCGCGCGGCGCCGGCAGAGCCCCGAGCAGGGGCTGTGGGAGCAGCGCTCCTGCCAGCTGGGGCTGCACCGGGGGTGCTCCTGCAGCGTGGGCTGTGAGGCCGGGTACTCGGCGTCATTCTCCGTCCCTTTCTTAATGCATCTCTTGACCACAGCTGCACAGTCTGCGGCGTCCCGCTGTCGTACCTTTCTGCTGCACCTTTCTGCCTTTCTGGCTCCGTTCAGGGGTGGATGATAGACCAGAGATAAGGCTTTATCGGGCTTGCAGAGAGCACTGAGCTTGGAGGGACACCGGGAGCACTGGAGGAGAGGGTGGGGATTTGAAATGAACTGAACACGAGGACACAGCGATGAGGGCCAGGTGTGCTCTTCTGAGGCACAGAACTGCAGCTCGAGAGGCGGGGTGCAGTGGGAGGTGAGCACAGGCATGGGACACCGGCTGGGGTGGGTCCCCAGCGCTGCGTCGTGAAGGAAGGCAACCCTCACACTGAGATGGATCGACGGGGGGAACGGCCTGCACGAGGGTGGCGGAACCTGCCCGCCCCTCTGGGCTCCGGCAGGGCCCAGCCTCCAACAAATGGGAGAGGATTCAGAAGGAGGAAATAACTTCACCTAAAAAGCGTGGCTTTGAAGAGAATTTCACCCAAAATGTAACTGGATATTCTTCAAAAAATGGGAAAAGAAACTGGGGAAGTGGTGCAAGGCAAAGACTGTTCCCCACGGTGCAAGCACCCCAGGACGCACATCGTCGCGTTTTCTGTTAGCGCCTGATACGTTTGAGTAGTTCCGGAAGGATGCTGATGCTACAAGAACATTCAGCTTCTGTGTGGTACCACGAATGCCGATGAGCATCTTCATAGCTTGCCTTTGTGTTTTACTAATACCTTTCATGTGCATCTTTGTTTTCTTAACAGCTAATTTATTAGCAAGGAAATTGCAGCTTGCATATTAAACGACCTGCCAAATGTCACCTAGGGGCCAGAACAGACTCTAATAGAATTATAGAGTCTCTCTCTCTCTTTTCTTTCAGAAAAATAAAATCTTACAAAGTCTTATAAAGCCTTTTATTTATTCTCTAGGATGGACTCCTACAAGATCTATAACGTAGACCTTGTAAGAGTCCATACAAGATCTATAGCTGCTCTAATGCTGCCTGCTCACCGGAGCTAGCCACAAAATTTAACACTTGGGTACGATTCTGAAAATGTTCTGCAACAAATGTGAACATTTGAATGATTTTGTTGCCCGGCTGCATGTGTTCCGAGTCTGAACACGTCCGTCACAACGGGATTCCTCTTCTGCACCACTGCTTCTGCAGGGGCACAAGGACTTTGTAACTGGTCTCAGCCTGCATTTTGTATTAACAGCTCTGAGTTCCCACTGCGTAAGTTCTGGCTTAAACAACTCAGAGCCCAGAAGGAAGCGACCAGAGCCCCGGGCACCTGCTCCCGGGCACCTGACGTGAGCTGCGGGCAGCAGGGCCGGCTGCGGGGCCGCAGGACCTCGGTGCTCTTCTCCACAGGACCTGGCTCCTACCTGCCTCCAGAGGGGAGCTGCTGCAGGGCCAGGATGCTTCTGGAGGGAAATCTGTGGCTCTTTTCCCTCCCATTCCCTCCCAGTCACGTTTATTGTACGTTCAGGCACCGGCTGATGGAGTCTCCGGCTCAGCCCCGCACTGCTTCTGGGTCGGAGGTGCTGCACAGAGAGCAGCAGGACGAGGAGCAGCAATGTGTGCACGCTGCGTCTTCTGCTGGTTGCTCCTCTTCCAAACAGCAGCTCTGAGGGCTCGGGACTCGCCCTCACACACAGCGAGCTGTGGGCAGTGCACGTGCCCCGTTTCTGTGCTGTACTGACTTCCCTAGTCTAGGAAAAGACATAACCCCCAACAACATGCAGCTTACTGCTGCGCCTTCATGCTAAGTCATTTTTAAAAGACGACAGACTCATGGAAGCAGGGAATGCTGTTGCCTGGAAGGGGCCTCGTCCCAAACCCACAGCCACCGTTGCAGTCGCAGGAAGCACCACTGCTCTGTTGGAACTCTTTCCATGTCCAGGTGCTTTTCTAAGGCCAGCAACAACGCCCTTGCATGCTCTGGTTTGCATGTTGTGACGAGTGCACTTTTTAAAGAGGTGTCTGCGTCACTACTTGCAATTCTACAACAGTGTTTTCAAGAGGGTAAGGGGAGAGGCCTTCTGAGTTAGGAACCATTGGACTGGGTCTGTGAAACTAACTGTGGGGAGGCTGGACCGCCCTCGAGCCCCAGTTACTTGGCACTAAATGGTGACGGTATTCCAGGTGAAGCTGGGAAAGTTGTGCGTTTCCACGCGGAGCGGAGTCTAGAAGGAACCCTACAGGAGGGTCTGGAGGCGTCTGTATTTCCGATGGCCTGCTTCTCCGGGTGCTTTGTGAGCTGCAGCTGGTTTGGATGCAAAGTGATGGTCGAGGGAACAAGGAACAAAAACTCTTTCCCCATGTAGAAAATGTAACTTAATTTCAAACCCGAACCGCATCTATGTGAAAAGTCAGTTATAGGTTGGTCGTATCTGACTTCTGCTCTAACATACTTGTATGGTTGGTGCAGAGTTTGGGGAACCTTTAAAGCCCATTTGTGAATGGCTGCAGTGTTTTGCACGCTGTCCTATGGCCTGGCTCAGGTCTGCTGGTTATGAAACTAGGGACATTGCTGATTTTCTCAGGAAATAGCGCTCCCTCTGTTCTGGCCCGGGTCTGTGCTCATGCAGCATATTCTCTATTAGGCTGCAGCAGGCTCTGATGCTGGTGTCAGCTCGATTTCCTCCTCTAAAGTGCATGCCAAGGGCTAGCTGCCAAAGGCTGGCAAGGAAACAGCTCAGTAGAACCTAGACCAGGAATGAAAGAGGACATGGGAAGGATGCCAAGGCTTAAAGAAATAAGATAATGCAGCCATCGGGATGGTGACTGAGAAAGAACTGCCTCTCCCAGCACTGTTTTCCTTAGCCCTGCAGAAGAGAAAGGAATTGTTAATGCTAGACACAACTTCTTCTGCGACTATTCGATGATTCGTTGACTATTTCTGGGCTATCTGCACATCTGTGGGGGGGAAAACAAACACCACCACCACCAAAACCACTAAAATCCCAGACAAAAGCTCTGTGAAAACACCCAGTTCCACACGTACTTTTGAGTGAGCAGAGAAGGAGAAGACCAAACGTTACGGTTGGTGATGCCGTGAGATGACTGCAGCGGAGCTGCTCACGTGGTAGCAAGGATGCACCAAGCACCTGCAGAGGTCGGGTCCGTGCTGCCTGCGAACAGGAGGCCTCCAGCTGGCTCATAAAGCAGGAGCGGGGACTGAGTAGGTCCTTCAGGCTGTGAGATGAAAAGAGCTACACGAGTAGGCAGTGAAGTTTCAGTGCTTTTTGTAACGTGCTATCACCTACCTGAAGTGCGTGTCATTGTGAGCCAGAGCCTCTGCTAAGCTGCTGTCAGATTTTGTCTCCACTTTACATCGCATCCACGGCCATCATCTTTCTGGGACACGCTTTAACAATTTCATACACTGATCTTGCAGCCTCTCGGATCAGCCCCGGCTAGGAGCCTCGGAGTCCCCCCAGGAGCGCTGACAGCCTTCCCCTGCGCCCTCTTCAGGGCCGGGCGCCTGCTCGGCCCCTCGCTGCGGGTGGGGAGCGGCGAGGAGGCTTTGGGCAGGCTGCCTGCGAGCCTCTGCCTGCTGGGAGGACAGCAGGGATTTTTGGCTGAGAGCTGGTGAAGTCTCCTGCTATAAATACAAACCGATACGGAATTTATGGTAGCAAAGCTACGTAAACCAAGGAAAAGCAGAAGAGTTCCTAAAGATACAGCCACCAGTACAGAAAGCCGTGTGCGGGATTTACCTCCTGAACAAAGAGGCTGTCCATGCCCCACAGCGTCTGTTACCCTTTTGAATGCATTTATGAGGAAGCCAGTACCATTAATATTGTCTGGCTGGAGATTTAATTCAGCCAACCTCATATGAATTAATCCTTTTAGTAATATCCTCCTCTCCTCCAGTTCTGGAGCTGTTGCATCCCATGGACACCCACAAAACGCCAGTGCTGTGGAGCAGTTGCCCCATAACGCGGGGTCATGCCCTTGCTGACACGAGGTGTGTTTCTGCAGAGCCGACTGAGCCCTGCGGTGCTGTGACATCCCGGTGCAGAAGGCACAGCTCGCTCTTAAGCTCCCTGCAGGTAGTCAGGGTTGCTGCCATATTTTCTAGCAGTGAACTTAATTTAAACAGCCGTCTGGCTGCCTGTGAAGTTGAAAGCTACAACATGCACGCTACGCTTCTGCTTTGCCTTCGCAGGCAGCTAGCTCCAGCTTCTGTCCCTGATTTTCGGGGAGGTCAGCGCCGTGGTCTCGCCGTGGTCCTGGGGAGCCCCCGGCAGACGGAGCTTCCCGCGGGTGTGAGTGCGGCGCTGCCTGCGGCTGCTGCCCACAGGCGGGGGTCCCCCCCTGCAGCGGTGTGGGGGGGGTGGGAGGGCGCCGAGCACAGTGGCCCTGGTCCACAGCGCTGCCCTTCCCTCAGCCCCCAGCGGGGATTTGCCAGGGGGCATCCCCTTTCTGTTGGTGGTGATCTGGAGCCGGTGCTCCTGCACGCAGCTGACCATCACGGCAGGTCTGACTCGGCTTTTCATTCCCCGAGGACTGCTGCTCTGAGCATCGGTTTGGTTGCTTTGGGAGGGTGCTTTTTTTCCTTGAGATGGATAACTACAGATACTAAAAATGCATGGTCATGTTTTTTCTGGTATTGTTAAGCCAGTAGCTTTTCTCAGTCTGTACACGTTTTATTGTCTTATGACAAAATATCTTTTGTCCTCCTTCTCTCTTCCTCCTCGAGGCATTGTAGCATCTAAGCATACATTAAAGCATCTATGAACCTACGTACATTTAGGAAATAGCAAATGGATACGCCACAGTCACTATACAACAGATTCTTCTTAGTGATTAGGCGGGCGGTAGGGAGGAAGTATATCATAATAACTGGCATGAGAAGTGAGTGCCAAACCGGTGCCAACACAAATTTCTGCAGCTTTTTCTCTGGAAAGCAGTCCTGGCTATACTTAGCACACGCTGGGACTTTCCTGATCTGGGCTAGAATGACAGCCTCATATCAGCCTCATCCAATGGCACCGCGGAGGAACCGACCCGCGGCGGGCCCCGGAGTGGCAGCGCACTCCTCTCCTGGGGACGACGATGCAGCTCGCTGCCGGGGACTGCAGGGACAGACCTTGGGTGACAAACTGAAGCTCAGTTCCTCTACCCACCTTCTTGTTCCACAGAACTGCAAAAGAAGCACAGTAAGTCGACACAGGATGAGTTTTAAAAAAGGGAAAAAAGAAACCAAACATCAGTGTGTAACTGAGCAACAGCAGGGCTGCTATTTTTGAGAGGAGGCTGTGAGCCTTCCTGACCCAGTCCCACACAGTTGCAGCATCCCCAGCAAACGCAGCATGTCCTCTTTGCAGAGTTCAACTCCCCAACCAGAATAACCTGCTCAAATAAAATTGGTTTTGTGCTATTACTAAAAATTCTCCCCGTGTCTCAGGGCTGTGAGAGCTTCCTCAGCTTATCCATAGAATATCTATCGTGTGACACTTGCCTTCAGGCCGGAGCTCTGCCAGCCACTGCCAGGCAGCGTCCCACCACCCTAGCTGCAGTGGAACAGAAGCCCGGCGTCGTGGGGCCTGGGCACAGCTGGGGCCTGGACAGCCGTGCCCAAGCTGATCACGGTGGCAGTTTTAATACCTCTCCCTTTCCTCACCAACTGCGCGTTAGCACTCCTGTGCCAGAAGCACCTGCCCCGGTGGTGGTGGTGAGGTGGAGGTGGTGGTATGGTGGAGGTGCTGGAGGTGGCGGTGGTGCTGAGCAGAGTGGGGTCTGCGAGCTCCCCCCTGTGCCAGTGCCAGCCCCAAAGCTCCGCGTGAGCTGCGGGGCGAGGCAGGGAGCCGGGCCTCCCCCGGCTCACGCTGCCAGACGTGTAACGCCGTAGGTTAACCCCGGCTCTGTGGGAAGTGGGGCACCCCTGCGAGACTGGGCTTTGCCAGGCCCCGGCCGTAGTTTCTCCGTGTGGGATGAGGGCCTTGCTTTTCTTCCGCCAAATCCAGTATTTTGGGTTGTGAGAGTTGATTAGCTTCTCAAAGGCCCTCCTCGAAATGTGCCTGCAGCTGACCCAAGGCCAGCTGGAGTCAGCGGGGGATGATCTATGGACTGCCCGTGGCTTTGGATCCAGACCCAGCGATGCTCTGAACCACGTTGTCTGCAGTGCTGCCGTCTCTGTGAAGGCATCGAGGCACAGCACGGTGCTGGCTGCCAGTCCAGCTTCTGCCGGAGCCTTTGCCCAGAACCTCTCTGTATTTTCCAATCCAGTTTTGCAGCTGCTGGCTCGGGAACAGGAGCTGGAGGAGAATCAGAGAGATTCTCCAGGACTCACACAGGTCTGGTTTGGGGATGATCAACCCACAGCTGCCATTGATCAAGCGATATAATTAACACTGCCCAGCCTCCGTTGCTCATCGTGTTTCCTTTGTGCTTCTTCACTGGTTCTTGGGGAGTTTCACCTCTCCCGCAGCTTGTTCCTGCTGCCTTACCTCGTCAGAGCAGCAGCTTCAGCTCTAGCTAATTGGGAAGGCAGCCCGTGTTTGGGCAGCGCTGAGGAGGGATGGGGAACACCACCAAGGGCTGCACAGGCCCTTGCCCAGCCCTCGCTCGGATGCCCCGTAGCTGCACCCGGCCTGCTGAGCCCCGGCCGCAGTCAGACCACAGCTCACGCAGGGGTGGCTCAGTGCTGCCTGGCGGGGCTGCGCCAGAGCCGAGCAGCCGCGTCCTTCGCCATCGGGCAGAGCTTGCCTCCAAGCCCTCTGCGCACCTGAAGGGTTCCCAGTTCGCTGCCGCTCTTAGGTTCCGCTAACCTCGAGATTTCCGCCAACACCCCACTTGCACAGAAGTATCTGTGGCTCCGCACTGTTTGCCACAAGCACGAGGACCGAGCTCACGCTGACACGGGCACACCCGTGCTGTGCCCCGGCTGGCGGGGCCGTGCAGGAGACGCGGCGGGGGCAGGAGCGTGCCGGGAGCCGGGGCAGAGCGGGGCGCGGGGCTGAGGCCGTGTGAGCCTCGTGCCACTGCTGGCGGCAGCACACGCCTGTCCCCCAGCCGGTGTGGCACTTGTCAGCGTGACAACACCGACATTTCTCATTGTGATCCCTTTCTTCACTGCACTTCTTTCTCATGTTTTCTCCTTTGTGAATGTTTTTCATTGTCCTAAGCAGCACAGAAAATTTTAATAGGAGGAGAGTCTCCTCTGCCAGGTGAAATTTAGCTTAGACGGATAAGTGAGATCCTCTGTGATCAACCTTTGTCCAAGAAGAGATTAAAATAAAAAGGGCAAAAGCCCTGACTGTTTTCCTTCCCCTCCTTTTGCACATTTGGAGCGCTGTGTGGCTGAGCCATGAAAGAGAGGAAGGGCTTCCTCCTCGGGCGTGTTTTACTGAGAAGGGGTGCTTCAAAAAAACCCAAAACTTTCCACTCTCATTTCAGGAAATGACACTGTCGTGCTGGAATTTACAATGAAGCTGTGAATGTAGCTGGAGCCCTGGGCTTCACGGGGAGAAGGCCCCTTTGGCTGGCTTTATTCAGCTCTAATGAGAGCGCTGAATTCTCCTTGAAAGGCGTGCTTTCCATTTGGCCCCCTTCCTCCATCAATTGCTGTCACTCCGAACAGAGGGCCCTGCGTGCAGCTTCCCTCCAGCCTGTGTGCCTCGCCGGGCTGCGCTCCGCAGAGGACACCCTGGCCTACTAAAGCGCAGCTCTGAGCCCCGGACAATAGCGCTTTGTTGGGCGAAACACTGGAGTTGCAGTTTCCCAGGCTTTCCCTTTCTCCACTCCCGCTGGAAGCCCCTGGCGACGCGGAGCAGCGTGGCTGGGCGCCGAACAAAGGGCCGAGGCCTTGGGCAGCACCGGGCCCAGCCGTGTGTGCCCGCAGGGCGCTGCTGGGGGGCAGCGGAGCGGGGCCGCGGGGTTGCTGCCTGCCAGGCCTCCGGCCGCGGCCATCCCCGCGCTGCTGCCCCGCAGTGCTGCTCAGGGCTGCTGGCGAAGCTGGAGCGAGGGGTGACAGGGTGAAGTTAAAAAAAAAAGACAAATGTAGGGTGAATCTCTGCAAAACGTCACCGGTGCTGTGCTCTGCTGTGTAGCAGTGCCACGAATGCGGGAGCGGGAGCTCTCTCCGGTCACGCTGGCCCAGCAGCAGCGCGGAGCTTTGTGTGGATGGACGTGAGCGTACCCACAATGGGGCAGGAACTACAGCACCGTTTGCCAAGGAGGACGTGGGGTGTGCCCAGGGACTCGGTGGCCCCGTGGAGCAGAGTGGAGCAGAGCCACTTCCAGCCCAGTGGCCCCATGCCCAGCCACCCTCCTGCCCCAGGCCCCTCGCTGCTGCTGGACAAGCCCAGCCGTGGTGCGGTGCGGGGTCCTTGGCAGCCCGTTTCTGTGCACTGCTGGCAAATACTGTCAAGCAAAATGCGCTGTGCTCACGGTGCATTCAGACACAGCGAGCAGGAGTGCGTCACCGTGCGGGTCCCATGAGCTGCGAGGGGTCTGGTCCCGCTGGCGACAGGAGGGGCGGTGAGGGGCAGCTTCACCCCGTCCCCGTGCAGAGCTCCCAGCGGCTGCGGTGGGCACACGGCTGCAGGAGGCTGTGTGATACGATACGGATCCCAAAGCACCTCAAAATACAATTAGTAAGTTTGCATTCCAGATGGAGAAATAGAGATGATGTGGGACTAAATTAATTGCAGACAATAAACAGCAGCGACCCAGATGTCAGAAAGCAAGTCAGTGCCCCACAGCCACTGACACGTCAGAGCATTTCTTTGGCTGCAGCTGGACTCAGATGCAAACCATTTTGAAAGGTCTGCTTGGTAGAATGAGCCCAGAAACTGCTGTCATCTGCTTTCCCATGCCTTGCTTTCATGAGCTACCATGTTGTCTGTATCAGCCAGAAAGAAAGTGGTAGGAAAAGCTGTTTCTTATTTATAGGATGCATAGTCACAAGCCGTCCTAATCTGCAAGGTGCAGAGCCAGTGGTGATGTAAACGGATCAAGGAATAGCTGCATCTTGCGTGTGCTAAAAACGAGCTCAGTCCTACAGCAGAAAATTGCTATCATACAACCTGCAGAAAGCAGCTGAAAACACAGCTCTTTGTATGATAGGCTTAATGTCTGCGAGATCTGGCCTTGTATCTGTAGTCATTGATACTGCTAAATGTGATTGATTGTTCATAAACAGTAATTCAGGGATGATAAAAAGACATTGTTAAAAGAGCAGCAAGCTCCTCCTCTACTGCAAGTTCTTTTTTTGGTCTGTTGCTACAGCAACTCTGTACTAAGAACAAAGATGACAGCAAGATATTAAATTTTGCAGCAACTCAATTGACTCTTGATTCGCCTTCTTTTTTGCCTTCAGTAACTGAATCCTACTCCACTAATTGTGTTAGATTGCAGATAGAAATCATGCCTTCCTGTGGCAAGAATTCCTGTGTTGCCTTTTCTTCCTTCCCCTTAGAAACCAATTAAATTGAATTAACTTATTTAAATCCAGTGGGTGATAATAAATGCTAGATTTCTCGGCTTTATTTCTTTCACATGTGGCCATCACGTATTTTAAGCCACAACTCATATTCTTGACCAAAACCTCCATAGCCTTCATGTTCTTTACAGAGAAACAAGCAGTTCTTGGCAAGTCTGTTTTTGTCAAAGTACAATTCACGCCAATGGCAAGGATCAAAAATGTATATTCAAATCCCTGTACCAGAGGTCATCTGACTTTGTGAATGTTAAAGTCGCCTTTAAAGGAATAGCGCATTTCTGTTCCATGTGCCCTGCCCCGCAACCCCCGTTTCCTTTAGGGCAGACCATGAGAAGTCATTCCCTGTGTATTTCTGGGTTCGCTTCTGCACGTGCGAATCACCCAGTCCTGGTGCGATGCGGTATGACTGACAGTCTGCAGTGGAACTGCCGTCTTCAGAGCCCCAGCCCTCAGCTGTCTGAGGCCAAGACCTTCTGCAAGAAGTGTTGAGCTTGACCCACTGGAGCACACGTCCTGTCGCTCTGCATTTCAGCTACTGCCAGCTGCGGTGCAACCCGCGAAGGGCACTTCTCTGGGCAGGACTCGCTGTGTGCTCGTTGCAGTGGCAAATGGGTGCGAAGTGAAGGGAGCCTGCTGAAGTTTGCCTTCGGTGACACAAAACTTGTGCTGCCACCAGAACTCTGAGGGACTCCTGGGCACAAGTATCTGGCAGAGAACAATGGCAGCATGCAATGTTGGCAAAGCGTAGGTCAAATTCCATCAAAACAACAAATTCAATTCAACCAAAGCACTTAGGGTTGCACCAAAGCCTCGAAGCCCGGGGCAGCCAGGCTGCTGTGTGGCGTGTCGCTGCCACGGGCGTGTGGCAGCTGTCCTGGCCGTGCGGGCGGCTCTCCTGGAACGCGGCTGTGGGACTCCTCACTGCATGGGGAGGGAGAGAATGGGGGGAAAGGAAGAACGACATAAGGAGAAAGGGGTTGACCTCAGCACATTAAATGTAACATATTTAACTATTAATTAGATAAATTATTAGTAACGGTATAGCTCTGGCATCCTCAGGTTCATCAGGCTGTGCAGAGGAGTGACTAGCCCAGGCAGAGGGCTGTGCCGCTCAAACAGGTGGGTTTAGTACGAGATTAAATCTAAGGAAGTAGAGCAATAGAATGAACTAGAAACAAGGTTCCTCTGTCTTTTCCTTGAAAGTTGTTGTGCAAAAGCACTTATTTGTAGGGTTTAATAGTACGGGGAAAGGACTCCGACCTGGTCTATGTGCAGGACTTCAATAGCTATGTGGATTTCAAGGGCACACCCTGGATACTAATTTGCAAGTGACAGTGTTGGACAGACGATGCCCTTCCTAGAGAGGCTGAGACAAGCAATGCTCTCATCTCCCGCTGGGACGCCTCTGAACATCCCTCCCGGGGAGGGGTGATGGGGTTGTTCTGAACGCTCCCACGCAAAGGGAGCAGATCTTCAGCCACCTCTCACTGCCGCCTGCCTCCTCTGCGCTCCGTGCACCTGCCTCCCCGAGGAACAAACTGCATCGCCAACAGACTGCAGATCGCAGAGAAAGGAACGTGCAGCTTTGACCGCATGGTGTCTGTAACCTCCCTGAGGAAATGCGAGGCAACAGATCTTTTGCAGGAAACTGTTAGCAAGAGACCTTTCACAAGGGCTTAAGCAACATGCAAGGCAACTTTGGCCTTGTATAGTTACGCCAAATTCTGCGTATTATGACTCAAATACCTTTTACAGGAGAATTGTAGCTACTGGGAAGAATTGCTCTTGGCAAGTTGTTTATCATAACACCTCATGCTTTAGTCACAAAAAATATTCTCCATTTCTTAGTGATTTCAATTACTGACCAGTGCAATGCTAAATTCTGCTGTTACTACAAAAGCTTAAAAATGGGAACAGTGAAAAACACAGGTACACAGGCAGGCTCATTTTTGGAGCTCTGTTTTGCTTCTCTGGATATTAATGTTTTTGAAGATGCTACACTCATGTTTTTGAAGATATCCTTCTACTTCTGATTGAACTATTGGAAGCCCAAAGGAAAAAAACAAACCAAACCAAACCCAAACTTCTGGGATGCTTTACCTGAAGAAAAACGTTGCAGCCTCCCAGAGTTTTCATGTGGAGAACCTGAGGCGTGTAGGAATCAGGATTTGTCTGCTTTTTTTTTCTTTTGTACGCAGTTATTTTGGGTGCAAAGGCAGGATACATCCATACAGCTATGTCAGTGCCAACCTACGATGGCACTTTACTACACAGATAAAAAAGGGCACAGAGAGGACTGGTTCTCTTACTTGTTAACACGACAAGATAACAGAACTTTGCTGGCAGAAAAGAGTACATAAGGTTCTCAAAACCAAAGGTGATGTAGTGTGGTGCAAACAGCTTCCATACTGCCTGCCTCCAACTCGTTTATTTTTACACTGGGAAATGTCTACACGGAATTTTTTCCAGTGGTATTGCCCTGCAGACATATGCAGAGCAGAGAACCACCAGAGCTGGATTCTGGTTCCCTACTTCACATCTTGTAGATTTTATTCCACAGATGATCCCACTGACATCGGGGGCGTCCCCGCATGAGCCGTGACGCCAGGCTGGGCTGCTCTCAGCAGGCTGGTGCTGGTCACGCGAGCCCAAGGATGAGCCCTGTCGCCTAAACTGGAAGAGCTGCGGCTGCCGAGCCGGGGCCCACGGCGCCTTCCAGACGGGTTGCGAAGGGTCCTGCAGCACATCGGAGGTGAGGGCCGCCCCCTGCCCAAGCTCCCCCACACCGAGGATGAGGACGTAACAGCGCATTCTGCCTCCTGAAGACCTCAGAAGGCAGGGAGAGCAAGGAAGCTGTGGGGCCACGTGGTGCGGGCGGCCACGCTCTGGGACAGCCAGCTGGCAGCAAGGAGCAGCTGTTAGTGTGTGCAAAACACGCGGAGGGTTCTCACAAACACGTTAACGTCTGTGTCAGCGCAGGCTTGGCGTGCCCTGCCCGCCTCAGCCTCGTTACAGCCGGCGCTGGCGTGGCCAGGGGTCGGCCCGAGCGCGGCAGGACTGCGTCCCCCGGGAGCAGCGTTCGCCTGCTGCTCCAAGGCAGCCGTGCACGCGGGGAGCATCTCGCGAAACACTTCCAGTCCAGAGCTGGAAACAAAGAGTGCCAGGCAGCTTCTGCCTAAAGAATTTTCCTTAAATTAGGAATTGCTTTAAGCGAACATTACCTCTGCTTCCTGAGCACACACAAGGCTACTGCCCTGGAAATAATCTGCATTAGCCTTACAGGAGTGGCCACGTTGCCATAGCTACTGTTGGTTTCTCTATACCTCGAGCCTGAAGTATTTACTGTGATTAAATCCTATCGCATTCTTTGTGTAAAAATTCCGTGCTCAAAGTGTCACAAAGTGAACTACAATCTAATCCCTCCTTTTAGAAAGCTGTTTTAAGTAAAATTTCCATAAACAATCTCAGACTGATATGTGGTAAAGATCACTAACTTCTGGCTGGATTATTTGTCTTCAGACGTTATGCTTCTTTATTTTTAGTGATATTTGAATAACAGAAAATCCTGACTAACCTAATTTCAGGTTTCCTTTTTTCCCTCACACCTTTGTATTGCAGATTATTTAGATGAAAGATGTTTAAGATCCTCAAAATTGGCCATAAGCTTGGACAAATCTGGCAAGAAAATCAAAATCTGTCCTGTGACATAGCTCGGTAGTAGAAAATGTTGCTACTTACTCTCCTAGTGACTGTGAATGTTGCAGGGAAAAGTTACTGACACGGGGATGAGTATTTAGAAAATGGCCCATACTTCTCTTTTCCTGCGTGGTTGTTTGTTTTTTGGAGGGGGGAGGAGGAGGAGACAGAGCACTGAACTTCAAGGTCCCGACCATACCAGCCTCTGCTGCAAAGGAATACAAAATGGTAATCTTTGTACTAGAAAAGCAAGTAATGATTACGTTACTTGGCTTTCCTTGTTTGGGAAATTATACAGCGTTATTTCACATGGCACACCCTCATTTCACTTCCCACGTGCACTCCCCCGGCGTCTCGGTGCTCCTGCAGGAGGCTGCCCTCACACCTCTCCATGTCCTCGGGCGTCCCCTGCCCGGCCCCGCACCAGGCAGTGCCCTGGGCACCCTCTTTTCAGGCTAACCCCAGGCTTGGGCTTGGGCTTTGGCAAGGCAGCCCGGCCCTCCGCCAGGCTCCCCGGCAGGTAACGCAGCCGATGGGTGCCGCTCACTCAGGTTTCTGCTTGCCCGGACCGGTGCCGGAGGCAGCCGTCGGCATGGGGCGAGGGCCGGGCCCTGCCCGTGAGCCCCCTGGGCCTGGATGCTGGGGGCCCGCTGAGCGCCCCAGGCCCGCCGCGGCGCCCCGCTTGCAAACTGCTCCCGATTATTCCTCGTTCACCGGAGCCGTGCTGCCAAACTCCCGTTTTTACGCAGAGCAGACTTTGCTGCCCAACTCGTGCTTTTGGAGCAGCAGATGCGTGCTGGGGCTGAGCGGCGCCAAGCAGCAGCGCAGCAACGGGGGCATCGCGCAGGGTCTCTGCAACAGGCCGAGGTTTGTCTCCGGAGCCTCCGGCTTGGCACGGGATTTACCGTGGCCACTAAAACGCCGGAGACGCTCCCATTTGCTCCCTTCCCCAGCGGCAGCGCCTTAATCCTTTCTCCTTTTCGTGTCTGCCCCCCGACGCCCTGGAACCAGCTCAGCCCCTGCCCAGCCGCTGCTCCCAGGGTCCCGCACTGCGCCCGGCCGTGCTGCCCGCCGGGCGAGGCGGGCGGATCGCGGGGGCTGCGCGGCTGGGAGCCGCCGGGAACCGCGAGTGCGCCAGCCTCCGTGAGCTCGCCCCGCACAGGACGCCGGCAGAAGGGCCCGTTGTGCGGGGCACCGCTGGGTCAGCCGGGGCTGCCGGCGGCCGTGCCGCGCTCTCACCTACCTGCCTGCGGCCTGCCCCGAGGCGCCCGCCCGTGACGGGAGCGTCCCCCCGGGGGGGGCGGGGCCGCAGGTGAGGGAGGGGCGGGGCGAAGCCATCGGCCCCGCCCCCTCCGTGGCCCCGCCCCGCTCCTCTCTCGGTGCGGGCGGGGCCGGCAGCCGGAGGAGGGGCGCGGCCCCGCCCCGCCC
>NC_048904.1:21277977-21400117 GCF_011077185.1 Oxyura jamaicensis | reverse complement strand
GCCCGGCGGGGGCGGCGGGGCCGCGGCTCGGGACCCCGGGTGCGGCTCCTGGGGCCTTGCCGCCGCCCCCCGCCCCGCTCCGCCCGCCCGCGGGGCCTGGTCCTTGCGGGCCCGGTGCGGGGCTCCCGGGGCGTGCCGCCGCGCGGGTCCCGCCCGCAGGAGGACCGGCAGCGGGGCGCTTTGTGTCTGAGCGCGGGGCTGCGCGGGGAGGTCACGGCTGCAGAGGCCCCTCGCGCCCGGGGCCAGGCCCCGCATCCATCTGTACCGCAACCGGACCCGGCAGGGACAGCCGGTACCCCCGGCAGGGACAGCCGGGGTGTGCGGTCAAGCAGAGCAGCAAGCCTCGCGCTCCCTGCGTGACGGATGCAGGGGTTCTATCAGCAGCAAACTGGTAACTGGTATTGGTGGCTAGCCCGTGGTTTCATGGAGAGCTTCGGTTTGTAGCTGTAGTCGGTACGGTAACAGTCAGTCCTCCTGGCAGTCAATGGCCGTCCTCCTCCATGTCCGGCGTGAGGACACCTGACTGCCCGCTCAGTGCCTTTCCGTTACCTCGTCCCCTTCGGCTCCGCCGCAGTTACGTGGAAGGGGCTCCCGTGTCCTTTGGGTTGGTTGCTCTACGAAGGTATGTGGGCACGGCTCTCTTAAGTCTCTGCTTAAGACCAAATTAATGTCAGTTACAACATAGCTTTTCTGAAAATTAACCCGTGCATGTGTAAACTCAACTTGATTTTCTCTGGAGGTCACTTAGCGCGTTGGATCTCGAGCTCCATTCGGTGATGCCTTGTCTTCACGTACCGTGCTTTGGGAAGGCAGCTGCGTAAATCCCGCAGTGCTCTGCCAGATGGAAGGGTTTTGGGGAAGGGGCTGGCTGTTGGTTTTGTGCCATTGTTTACTTCCTTGCGTTTCAGTCTTTTGTAGTTGGCTTTGAGGAATGATATAACAGTCACAACACGCTCTGCTCAGTGCCAATTACCTTTCTGCTTGTGTATAATTTGGGCAAATTGATGTTATTGCACCCTGCAGTTAAGCAGATGAAATATTCTTGTAGGCTGCGGTGCTGCTCCGTTCTGAGGGAGGGGAGGGAAGTCGCCGTCACCCACCGCGTCGCCGCGCCGTCCGGGCCTGGTGTGCTCCTCGGCTGCTGGGACTGGGCCTGGTCAGTTCCAAAAAGTTCTGCTGCAGACGTCGCTGATGGTCTTTGTCTTGTTGTTTGTAACTGGAACACTCATTTGCCGTGGTCGTTCTTGGCCTGACATCTGTCGTGGCCTCATGGTTTCCATATGCTAGGTCATTAGTGCTGGGGCTATGTGTAAGCGTGGTTTATTGCACCGGCGGCGATCGCGTTGTGGGCCGCTTCTCCGGGCAGTTTGCTGGTGCGGTCCTAATGGTTGTCTTGATGCTATCTGTGACTAATTGCATCTCTAGAAACATCCACGTCTGAGGACACCCGCTCTGTGTTTTCATCTGAATAGCAGTTGACTGAGGTGCGGACGGGGTTTTCTGGTGAGGCAGGAGGAGCTCCGTGCCCCGTCGGCTCGTGGAGGGGCGGGGAGGGAGCTGCGGTGCCCGAGGTCCCCCTGCCAGCCGGGCCAGCCCCTGCCTTCCCCCTCGCCGGCTGCCACGCTGGGGTAAATGCCCTCCAGGCCCGCCGCAGCCCTGCCGGAGGCTGCGTTTCCTCCTCGAGGAGGCAAACAGAGCTGGGCAGAAACGCGGCGCAAAACACCTCTGTCGGGCGGCTGCAGGGCCTGAGGAGCGGGGTTCCTTGTGGGGCCGTGCACTGTGGGTGCTCGTGTGCCGCGGGCGTGACACGACTGTCCGCTGCCGGCCGTGTCGGCGGGGCTGGCGCAGGGCTGGTCGGCCTCCAGCCTCCCGGTGCCCCGGGTCGCTGCCCTTCTCCTGGCTCTGCCTGGGGATTCCCTGCGGCCGCCCCGTTTGGCCAGCCGCCCGGTTTGGTCTCCCGGGGGTTTAGTCCCTGTTCTGGTCTTACCTAAGCCCGTGGTGCCCTGTTGAAGAGTTACGGACACCAAATCTCCTGAGAATGACTAAAAAGGAAAAGAAATGGGGGAGGGGAGGAGTGAGAGTGAAGGAAGGCAGCGGAAACGAGACGTTGGCACAGAACAACTGACAGATGAAGATGATAAAAGATGAAAACTTGAGGAAGTGGTGTCTTGTAGTGGGGGACGGGGCTGGGATCCCAGCACGGCGGCGCTCCCCATGGCACGGCCGGGCAAAAAGCCGGGGGAGAGCTGGAAAACCCCACACGTGAGATGCGGGGAGCGAGTCTGCGTGGGTGCAGGTGAAAGCAGTTCATGGTGGCGCTGCCTCTAAAAGCTGTCAGAGATAGAAACGGCTGGGTCCTGGCCAGCACGGCCTGCAGGGCCCTCTGCGCTCTGCGAGGTGTCCGCCGGCGTGCGGGGGGTCTCGCGGGGCTGTAACCACCTGGCAGTGCCCACAGTGCATAAAAACTGGGCTCTGCAGCTAAGGACCTGACAGGCCACTAGGCATAACATGGCAAAAATATAGATGCATTTGACATAAACATGTATATATTTAAGCTTAGACTGATTTTTCGGGAAGTTCTGCTGAAAGCCTTCCTGCTTGGGCTGTTGAAGAGCAGAGCAAAGGCCCCGAGCGGGGCGGGCAGAGCGTGTCGATAAGAGCGCGGAGCCGAGCCCTGCCCCGACCTCCCGCGCTCCGGGGCGCTGCGGGGCCGGTAAAAATCGATGAGTCCACAGTTTGTGTGGGGAGCGCGACTGGCCTAAGTGGAATTTAACTGGTGAATAATCGTCGTGCACAGGGGTGATTTATCAGCCATGATGACTTTGTATCTTCTTTCACTCTCTGGAGAATCGTATCTGCCTTTCTCATGGCGGGAAGGAGTCATCCTGAAAGCGCTTTGGGCAGATAAGGGTGCGCGGGGTGTGTGCGCGTGTACACGAGCATAGGGGTGGGGGCCCTGGGGGGGGGATGCCTGCTGGGCACACTGCTGGGGGCCGATAGCGCGGGCACGGCTGCGCGTGGCACGGGGCGAGGCAAGGTGCCCGAGGCTTTGGGCTGCTGCCTCTTCGTTTTAGGAGTGGAAATACCGAATCGTTGCTGCCTGTGGGGCTGCTGCAGGCTGCCTGTCCTGCTGGCTCTCTGCAGCGTGTGCCATCTGTCTGCGCATGGGGACCTCTCTCCTCCACCCCTCCTGGATCCGTTCGCTGCAGGCACGTTCCCGCGGTGCGCTCCCTCCTGTCGGTTGGGTCCCTGCTTCCCCGTCTGCTGCTGCTCTGCATCCTGCTTCAGCGCTCAGGAGATGAGAGGGCTGGCAGCAGGTGCTTGTGTGGCGATACAAGGAAGAAGGTACTAGGTGTGCCCTTTAGGAGGCAGGTTTTCGTATTTGTCTGTCTTAGATTTGTGGACAGGAATGGTTGCATTAAAAATAAATACTACTAGAGATGTGGCCACATATTTACAGCTGCCACCTGGAAGCTGCTTGTGGAATATTGAGTACAGGAGATCCGTAGACACGTGCTTTCAGACATACAATTTTAATTGGTCTATCTGGGCAGAGTGATAAACAAATGTATTTTCTTCCTCATTACTGTCAAATGCATGATTGGTTGCTTTAAATACAGCAAAACTAACCAGTTTTAATTACGTAGATGGAACCGTCTATGGTAGAGCATAATAAATCTTGCAGAAAATGGGGCATCCTGTTGGTTGTCTCTTAAATTTCGTACTGCATCCTGAAGCTGTTTTTTTCACCCCAGCAAAATTCGGGTCACTGTGCGATCTGTTTGGTTGTAGTCGGCAGGAAGGCTGCTGTGATTCAGTCGCATCTCGTTCTGTTGCACGGCTGGCAGGTGCAAAGCATCCGTGGTGATCCTCAAGACTGTAGGCTTCAAATGGCGCGTCTGGCTGCAAAGTGGTAGAGAGAGTTTCTCGTACGTTAAGGACTCTTAGCTGCTGTTTGAGTTGGGAATAGATCTAGCGTTTTGATGGATTTGGCATGCAAAAATATTAAGAAGGTCTACAAACCTGGGACCAAAGAGAACCAAAGTATTTTTTTTCCCCATTTTCACTGGAGAACTGCAGGTTAGGTTAACTTATCATTGCTTGTTAGCTTTGTTGTATTTTTCTATTGCAGCAGCTGCAGCCTTTCTTTTATGTCTATTCTAATTTCCTACCTAATGGTCTCTTTCCATTTTGCTCAGAGAATTTTGGGAAAATTTCCATACCAGACTATTTTCTGGGATTATGGCTTGCTTAGGAGAAAGCTTGGTTGCGCTTGGAGGAGGCATCGAGGCTTGAAACTCGACAGCCCAGATAACATGACAGTTCTGTGCAAAAGAGAGGTGAGGTCCACCCTCTGGACTGTCCCGTACATAACTGCTGAACACTTGGGGAGCCTTACCTGGGGAGCCATCTGCAACAGGCAGAAACGAGATCTGATTCATTAGAGTCAGCCACTGGTCTTCAGAGCTAGCACTCAGCGCTGCTCCTTGTTCAGCTGATTGCAGTACAGGTTTGCCTGTTGTTACCTGCCATTTACCTTGGTGTTTCCTCACTGGGGGCTGATAGTGTGGTGCTGACAGATGGATTTTACACGGGACCCCCACCCGCCAGGGCTGGGAAGGCCACGTCTGGAGAGGAGCAGAGGCGAACATGTATGCAATTCATAACCGAGATTAATTGTTGGTCTCTAATGGAAACAAATTGAATCCATCAGAGATGTTTCCTGCTATGCTAACGTCCAGCGTGCATCGGCAGGAGCTGGGACAGTGCTGCTGAACAATCGGGCTCCTGCAGGAGACTGAGGCCGACAGCGGCGTACATCTGCCTTGCTCGAAGGCTGGGGGTTTGGGCCTCTTCTGCACTCAGAGGGGAGGAAGAGCCCGCGGCTCGCGGGGCCTGGTCAGACGTGTGTGTGTGGACGCCTTGCGTCTCTGTACCTGTCTGCACGTGGCCAGGTGCTCTCGCTGCCAGCTCAGAGTGTGGGGGCAGTACAGGTTAATTGGTTTTAAAGGAAAAGATGGACATCACTGAAGTGTTTTTTTCCTTACAGTACACAGCTCTTCAGCACTAGCAGTTTTTGAAGCTCTTTAAGCAAATGCTGCAGAGTGCCCCTGGCAGGGTGAAACAGGGAAGCGTTGCTTTTGTTTTGAAGATGGAGGAGCTGGGAAGGGACAGGCCATGAGTCCAGGCCCTCAGGTGTGCTGCAGGGCTGTGCTGCCACTGCCTGCACCTCGTCACTCGTGCCTGCAGCCAGGCTACGTGCGCAGGGAGCGGAGGCTGGGCTTCTCCTCGCCACCTGCTGAGCTGGAGAGGGAAACTGAAGCACTGAATTAAAGCTCTGTAGGGTGCTCTGACCCATCGCAGCAGGGCAGGGGTGGCGTGTAGCAGTGGGACTGAAGCCCCTCTGCGCAAGGGGGATCCGCTCTCCAAAATGGAAGCAGGAAGCTGCGAGCCCTCGCTGGCTGGACGAGGGCTTTCGCCATGCTCAGGTGTGATGGTGCATGGCTCTGTTGGCTTCTGGATTTTCTTTTTCCTCTGGGTTAAAAAAGAAATCTCTTGTACAGATACGGTTCTTCTGCCCTTCAGACCTTTGCCCGTGGGGAGCAGCCCATCCCCGTGGTGGTGGCTGTGAGCTCCAGGACCAGCGCTTACTGCTGCGAAGGCCTGGTCTTTGTTCGTGGGGGTCTGAGAGGAATTACTCGTATTCTGGCCCAGGTGGTGAAAATGATCCCTGGCAGAGACAGGGAGACCAGCACGGCCTCCCCAGGAGACCTTTCATTGCTTTCACTGCCCTCCTCTCCCAGGGTGTGGAGGGGGAAGCTGCATGCCCCCCGTTCCCCCACGGGCCAGGGGCACGGTGCACGGCGAGGCCGAGGTGTGGCGGCAGCCCACCAGGCTCCTGCTGCCACTGCGCTGTGAGGCCTCCGCGCCCCTGAGCCCTCGCTCGGGCTGGGGGGGCCGCCGAGGGGGCCTGGGGGCAGATGGGGCTGTGGGGGTGAGACTGGGTGCTGTGTCAGAGCCCTGCTGACTGCAGTCCCTTCAGCCTTCTTGTCATTGACTTCCTTCTGAAGCATGGGAAAAATGGAACCCAGCCGTGCTTGGAACCGTGCTGTGGTGAAGAGGGCTCCCTCGGGCTTTATCCTGTTTTGGAGGCCTACTTTATGTCCTTGAGCCCCTGCCTCGGGCTCAAGGCCTCGTGTGGAGCCGGGGTGGGCGCGCACAGGCCTGGAGCACCCTTGGCAGCTCTGCGAGGTGTGTGTGTCCTCGGGAAGGTGTCTGCGCCGCCAGCCTCCGTCCCAGCGGAGCACAAACACTGTGGTCCTGCTGCGGCTCTGCTCAGCGCCGTGCTCCGGCAGAAAGCAAGGGTGTTCTGAGCTTCTAAACCCAGTCACTTTCTGTTTGGGTAGCTGAGGGGTGTCTGGGTGTAGTGGGTGTTAGTTATCAGCCTGCCCTTCTTGTGATGATAATGGAAACCTTGCAGCCCTTCCTCGTGGCCTGCAGCTAGTCCTGGCTCCAGGGGAAGAGCTCTAAGGGCTGTAGCAGTGCAGCACCGAGTGTGCTTCGGGCAGTTACCAGGCACTTATAGCCCCTGCAAGGGGTATATTTGAATTTCTATGTTCATGGTTGCAGCATCTGTTGAGAGCAGGGTTTACTCCCATTCTGAGGGCCCATTGAAAGTGGGGGAAAAAAACCCAACCCTTTGAGCTCTTAAATTTTTGTTGCCTGAATTTGGCCTTGTGTCAGTAGCTGTTTTCCAGCCTACCACCCACAGCAGCAACATCAATCACTCTCTGAAATGCATTTACCGACTTCAGAGGCGTTCGTGGTCCTGACATGTGGTCAGTGGCCGCGTGGCTGCGGGGAGCAGCGGCGGGGGGTTGGTCACTGCTCTCCTCCAGCACATACAGTGTGAAGTGACCTCCCCCTTCGTACAACCTGGATGGCAATTTAATCCTGAACGTTCATTTAATCCCAGAAGGCTTTTGCTCTGCTGCCAGCAAACCTTCCTCTCTAAAAAAGATGAGTGTTTCTTACTAATAAGCATTGTGCTGCTTGCCCCACCTCTGTGTATTTTATTAGTATGTATCATAGCAGCAAGGGAGGACATAGAAACGAATAAACAGTATTAGCCCACGCAGTGACAGTGGTAATAATAGTTTGTGCCTATCATTGATGACCTCCTTCGGGTTTCCCGTCTTCTCCCAGTGCGCCTGCTTTGTGCCTGCGGTTGTTGGATGCACTTTAAGCTGTTCACATCTCCAAGAGCCTGGCTCGTAAGCCGTTCTCTGGCCCGAGCTGACTTATTTTGATGTCCGTTTTCTCACCTCTGGAAGGCAGCTGCAGTGGTTTGGGGAGCGGCGGCTCTGAGCAGCATATTGCAACACACGGTTCTAGGAGAGGAAGCAGAGTATCGAAATAAAATTGCTGGGGACGTGACATGGTTGTAGCATTATTCCCCAGCCGGGGATAGAGCTGGCGTGATAGGAGTAGTGTGCTTCTGAGGGCCACGGGGCTGTGAGGTTGTTAGTGACGGCGAGTGCTCAGCGCCTTGGTTTTGGAGTTCATGTGAAAAATGGCACCATCAACAGCACAGCATCCCTCCCGTGCCCGGCTGGGGAGTATACAGCCTTGGTATTTGTCCCAGCATTGTCCTTACTCATCAGGGAGGAGGCAGCTGTTAGGATCCCGTCCATGGCAGGGAGGGAGAGGCTTTAAATCACCCTCTTTGTTGTAAATCATGCACTTTGTGTTAAATCATCCTTTTTTATTTTAAGTCTTAGCCTTTGTTTTAAAAACAAAGATACGTGAAGAGGTGTAGTGTTATAATTGCAGCGTGGAAATTGATGCTTCCGTGGTCACGCTTTCTGGAAGGCCGGTCCCCAGGTTTAGCTCTGTGGGCACAGCCTCGTCGGAGGGGAGCAGCGGCTGCAGGGCAGCTTCGCCCGTGCGTGCAGGCGCTGGTGCTGGCGGGTTTGTTGGGACGTGGCTGTGCAGCGGTGTCTGTCTGTCCATACTGACCTGAGTTCCACAGCCTGGGAGCCCCTGCTATGGGAGAGGTCAGGAGGACCCGGGATCTGGGAGGAGGGTACAGCTGGGATTCTTTTGCTTGTGCATCTTGTGCTGCGGTGCTGGTTTAAAACAACGTGCCACCCTAAATGGTGGGCACTAATGACAGAACAGTTCGTTAACTTCACTGATGTCCTCCTGTGAGTGCTGAAGTCGTGCTGCCATGCAGGGAGGTGCTCCATGGCAACACCTGGTGCTGCAGGCTCTTGGTCTGGGCGCTGAAAGTTTAGGAAAATTGCACAGCCTCTGAGTCCAACAGCCCCGGGGAAGAATTTGCATTGCTGTCTATTACTCTTCTTTCCTTTGGAGCTAAAGGATTGCTTGAAGAGGGAGGGAAGAGAAAAGGTTTTACTTTTTCACCTAGGCCTTTGGAGGATCTGTCGTGTGTGCAGGGATTGCAGTCACTCATGCATCTTACTGCCTAAAGAAGCTCTGTAAAACATTGCTCTGTATTGTAGGCAGTTCAACTTTGCAGATGTTCTAACAGAAAATGATGGAGCTTCCGTGCACTCACCACTGCTACAATTCCTTGCTTGTGTCTTCATTGGACAGGCACAGAGGAGAGGGGGTTGACTTTAAGGTTTGTTCCAGTGCCCCAGCCTCTGAGCATCAGGGGCTGTGTACAAAACCAATGGAGAAGAGGGGATGCAGCTCTTTGGGACTGCTCAGGGCTGCAGCTCTTTAGGGCAAGGGTTTTATCTGGGAAGCTCTTGGTTTGGTTATTATCTAGACAGCAAAGCTGGCTGGAATGATTAGGTGAGAGTCAGTGTTGTTTTACTGTCTGGTAAGATTAAATGTTGAAAAGAAAATGGAACACAAAGCCACGTAAATACACTGGAGTGCCCACTTTCTGCTTTTCTTTCTTCAAGGACATTTAGCTCTGGTGCTAGAATTTAATCACTGACGTTGCAGAACGACTTGTAAAAGGCTGAGAACCAGGGGTGAAGCTGTTGGTGCTGCGGGTTCACGCCGGTGTTGCAGTGTGGACGCGGGGGGCCGGGTGGGGACGTCTGTTCTGCCCTGTCCCCAGGGGTGCTCGGACCGCTGGGTGGTGGCCTCAGGGGAGGAGGATACGCTGATAGCTGATGGAGACACATCAGGCCTCCTAAGAAAGCGTTACTGCAGGCTGCTGTTCCTGCCTCTGTGCCCCTGGGAGGGTGTGCTAACTCCTCTGGGGGACAGCGCGCCCCAAGTGACAGCCTAAGGGTGGGCAGGTCCCGCGCTTGCTAAGTGCTGTTTGGAAATGACTCGGCCGCTGCAGAGCACAGCTCCTCCCGGAGGGCTTGAGGCGAGTCCCCCCGCAGGGGTGAGATGCCTCCCGTCAGTGCTGGCACGTGGTGCTGCGTGCCCTTGATCGTGTGCCCAAATCCTTGCCGGCAGGAGGAGGCACGCAGTGTACACGGCGAGGTTCGACAACAGTCACAATGAATCCTTCGCCTTGCTGCTTGTACCGCGGCCACTGAGATGTCGGCCTCGGCCTCCGGAAGCAGAAGTGGGGAGTCTGGCAAGGGTCCCCTCCTTGGCACTCCTCTTGCTGCGGTGGAAGGCCTCGCTGGCTGCCACGGAGAGCAGTGCTCCAGGGGCAGCGCCGGGTACAGGAGCGCTGATCTCGTGCTGGGAAATTGTTTGTGTGTTGCTGCCCAGCAGGGTTAAAATCTGCCGAGCGTTGGCTGGAGCATTGTGGTGTGTTGTGATTTTGCAATGCGGCCTAATGATTGTTTCTTTTTGGAGACCGGCACGTTTTTAAAGGGCTGAGTACTTTCGCAGTCGATATTATGTACAGTTAAGCATGCTGAAGTCAGCACAATCAAACATCATGCTTCAGGGTTGAATGTGATTGCTGGAGAGATCAGAAAACAATTTCTGCTCCCGTGTAGAGCATTACACAATTGGCTGGGTATGTTATAGCTTCCCCTGCAGCATCAGAGTGATGCTCCGAGAGAGGCCGCTGGATTAAATAACACCGGCGTTTCCGTAAATACCCGTGTAACTGTTTCAAAATGTGTGAGAGCACCAAAGATTTTGTTTCCCCTGCTTCAGAGGCAGGCGGGAGCGCTGCCTTGAGCTCTGGGACGAGGCGGAGGCACGGGCTGGGGCAGGAGGGCAGCGTGGGGCGGCAGGAGCAGGAGCCGGCTCCTTGAGCTCTGTGGGAGGGACAGAGACCGCTCGGGTGCCAGCGGCTTGCTTCTGTCGGACCTGTCCTCTGTACTGCCCCGGCGGCCGGATGCTGTGTGCTGATGTGTGCCTTTAACCTGCTGCTCCGGGCTCGGTGGTGGTGAGGTCTCACAGCCCCTGGGCTGATGGTGGTGCCAGGGCTCCCGGCGGCCCACGGTGAGCGCTCCCCGCCGCCGCTTCCTGTTGTCGAGCGGGGCTGCAGGCAGCGAGGGGCAGGGACGTGTCCTCAGCTGCGCCGCACCAGGGACGTGTCACCACGTGTGTGCTCCGGGTTTGCTGCAGCTGCAGCCTGGGCTTAGGCCCATCACGGGTGGGGAGATGTGAGCTCTGTGGGTGTTGTGCCGACACCGCGATCATTCAGGACAGCCAGCCTCGCTCTGCTGGAAGCTAGAGCGCTTCACACCTCCGGGGAAATGAGGGGTGTTTTGTGGCTGGGGCTGCCTGTGTACATCCGCCAGAGACACGGAGAAGAGGGCACTCGTGTCGGTTTTCTGCAGCACACGGCTCCCAGGCGTGCTGTGCAGGGGTCAGCACCCCCGTGTGCCCAGGGAAGCTTGGGCTGCTGTCATCCCAGTCTCACGTCTCGGTGTTTGGGAACTCTTTGGAATGGCTGTGGCAGTCGTGTATAGAAACGCTGCGAGACAAACCTTTTACTTTGCTAGATTTGTCTTACACCACTCTTTATTTTACTTTCCACTGACTACAGCCCAAGTTTGGTAGGGACTGCCATGTTGCCCGTTCGTTTTACTACTAAGTGCATGGAACTTCTACTGCTGTAATAAATGGGAGTTACAAAGGAGATTGAGTGTATTTTTGGGTAGTTAAGGAAAAACCTGAGGAGGTATGGTAAAAACTGGAGAAACATAAAATAGCGTTGAAGTATTTTTAACTTAGAGCACACCAAGTGAATCGGGGATCGTGGTCTCAGCAGCAGGTTCTTACAAAGCCTTTTCATTTCTTTTAACGCTCTTTACTTGATGGCATTCCAAGTGATTCGTGCTTTAAGAGCAGTTTTTCCTGTGCAGCGCTTCTCTGCTCTTGACCTACTCTTGCTAAAATCCCTAAAGAGACAATAAGCAAACATAGTGTAAGTGAAAAGGTCATTTTTATAAACCCCTGAAAGTGAAACCATAACAAAAAAAGTATTTACATAGCCATTGTTCCTGTGGGATGGCAGCTCGAGGTGCTCTGCTTCATACAAGAGGTCAGATCAAAACAGAGGGTGAGGAGGAGACACCCGCACCTTGTTTGCCTCTCCTATCTCACGGCAAGTTCTCATCCATCTCAGGGCTGTGCTGTTGATGTGGTTCCCTACATTGCCGCGGAAAGGGGCGGACGTGTTACTGCCCTGAAGATGGGCTGCAGTGCAGAGAGACGCCTCCGGGTCAGGCGGGAGAGGACCACACGCAGACGGCTTACCTCTCCCGAGGCCTGGGGGCGGGAGATAATTTTGCAGGTCGCAAAAGCAGAGAATAACTTCTGTAGGAACAAACTTTCTTTGGGATCTTTTAAAAAATGTCCAAGAAGCCTTCTTGGGGATTACTTCACACAAACTCATGGAGTGCTTGTGTGCTGTTCTGGAGCACCTGGAGAACGAGGGTAATGATGCCGTCTCTTCGGAAGAGAGGTTTCACGAAGGGGGGTAGGTCGTGCTTTGAGGGCTTAAGGCGTCATGCTAAAGATGAGGCACGCCAGCAGAACTGGTTCCTTGGGTTAAAGGTGGTGAAATAGGCGCCTTTCTCAGCCACAGCGAGCTCCTGTGGAGGGAGCCCAGTTGCTCTGACAGCTGGTTTGTGCAACGCAGCGATGGGCTCCGTGTGAGGGCAGCTGTTGCTCGTGGCAGTAGCCATGGGATTCCCGCGGGTCCCGCCGCCGTGTGAGAGCTGGGCGCCAGCCCCAGTGGTCCAGTCGGTTCCTGGAGCACTGAGCCTCGCCAGCGTGCCAGGGGTTTACCTGGAGCCTGGTCACGGCACTGGTGAGAGCAGTTGCTGCAGTGTCCTTCTGCATGGTGCAGCTTGTGATGACAATTAAAAAAAAAAAGGCATTTATGGCCCCCAACCTAGCTACTGAGCCTGCAGAAATTCACGAGGCAATATGCCTTTGAAAGAAAAACAATCTCCAGTAAACACTTCCTCAGCCTTTTTTGGGCTTTACCAGACTGCACGTGTCCAGAACTCTCTGGAAGGAGCTCACTCCTCGTCCCCAGCCCCATCCTTGTGTGCAGCCTCGCAGACTTCCCGGTGTTTACCGCCCCCTGCAAGCCTGCCCCCCAGGGCGCTCGGTGCCTGCCCGCTCGGCAGGCTCTGAACGCCGACGTCTCTGCTGTGGCTCCCGTGGCGACCCGGGTGGGCGCGAGGCGCCTGGGAGGGGGCAGAGGCTGTGCTCTGCTCTGCGGCGCTCTGACGGCACGGCCGGCTCTTCCCTCCCTCCTGGCCGGCTCCGTCCGCGTGGGACCGCGCGTGTGCCGTCGGTGCCGCTCCTGGTGCCCTCCTCGGCTCTTGGCCTTGCCGTAAAACTCGTTCAGACACTCGCTGGGGGAGCTCTGCGCTCTGTAATTGTTGTTTGTCATTGTGGGAATTGCTTGTTCTAAAACCAATTACAACCTGACAAAACTGATCTGTCTTATTTACAAATACATCCATCTGGTCGCGGACTGCCTGCTATTGCTGCCAGGACAGCGCGGGGTAACACCGGGCCGCCGCCGCCGAGCTGCTGGAGAGGCGCTGGCACCGCCCAGAGCCGCACCGGGGCTTGTGGGATAGAGGGAGCTCACTTCTAAATTAATAAATTCTGTGTGAAACGAACGTACAGAGAGAGTGCTGGAGCTCATCAGCAGCCGGTGTGTGCGTTACGGCCGGGGCCGCTGATGCTGAAGGTGGCTCCTGGCTCCTCTGGGCGTGGGGCCCCTGCGCCGTGCCTCGGGGCTGGCGGCGGCCGCTGGCCCCGCAGTGGTGTGTGCTCCGCGGGGTGTGCTCCGTGCTGAGGGCCGCTGGCTGCTGTGCGGGAGACGCTGGGTTGGGTCCTCGTGTTCCAGAAAGCTGCTTGGTGATTGACGTAGGGCCGCAACCCTGCTCGCAGGCTGCAGCCTCCTGACAGGCTTCGAGCAGAGCATGGGCAAGGGAAGCAGGCAGAAGTGTGAGCAGTGGGACTCCTGTGTCTGCGTGTGTCTGCGTGTCGCCGTGTTCCTGGAAATCAGCTTTGCAAAGGCGCAGAAAAAGGAAAGAAATGGATGACTGGTGTCACGATGTTGGAACTTAAAAGCCATCACAACTGGTAGCCAAGACGGTTCCAGGCTGTTTTATTTTTTCCGTGAATGTTCAGATACAGCTGAAGAGGGACGTGGGGCTGCGACCCAGCCCGGGCCGCACCCTGCGGCCGGCAGCCCTCAGCTGGGCACGGCGAGGCTCAGAAGCGATCCCTGAGCAGCTGCCACTTGTGCGCTGCCTGCGGAGGGCAGAGAGCAGGCTGATGTGTGTAAACAGATGTAGCAGGAGGGAAAGAGGGAAGAGCTGCCCCCTAAGTTAAGTAATTACAGTTAGCATGATGAGGTTGGAGGCTAGTTACTGTGAACAACGTAGATATGACAGCCTCGGGCCTGCTTTTGTTTGTGATGCGCCTGGGGATGAACTTTAATGCTCGTACTTATAAACCCTTTTTGCCGGCTGGCCGAATAACTGCAGGTGGGTAAATCAGCGCGAGCTGCCATCCACAGCGCTAAATCTGCACCTGGGAGCCCGCGTCTCGTTTTTCTGCATCACCGTAGCAACCCGGCCGGCTCTGCCGCAGCCGCAACTCGCAGGGCAGGGCCGTGGCCGTGGCCTGAGGCGGGGTGCTCCGGGGGGCACGGGGTGCTCCGGGGGGACGGGGTGCTCCGGGGGGCACGGGGTGCTCCGGGGGGACAGGGTGCTCCGGGGGGCACGGGGTGCTCTGGGTGCCCGCCTGACACCATCAACCCCAGGGAGAACCTGCGCACCCGAGGTGGCCGTGTCGCACGGGGTGGGTAACACCAGGAGGTGGTCGTGGAACTGGGCTGACCTGGTTCTGTGCAGCGGGGCAGCGTGCGTCAGCTTTGGCTGAGTCGCTGCAGCCCTGCAGTGTGTCTGCTTCAACTTCGCCAAGCAGGCCAGAAGCGTGGCGGTCCTTGGGATAAGAGAGGTTCTACGCTTCGGCACTGGGGGTTAATTTTGTTCACTAGTTTTAAATCTAAGTAGAAAGCCATTTGCTTTGAAACATCATTATATCTCTGTATAATGCAGCTGTTCTTCATCCAGTAGTTAATGAAGTATCCTACCTGGAGGCAGCCTTTTGGACACTAATTTATGTGTAAAGGGATCTTGTGACAGTTTTTGGTGGGAGAGAAAATCATCTATTAACGCTTACAGTAAAACTGTTAGGGTGAAATCTAGATATTAAGAAAAAAGTGACTTTGCTTATACCTATTAACACAATCTATGGCTAGATTTCCTTTTGTATCTGCTCATGACTTGGCTGGGCAGTTTCCCTACCTTGTTTATATTCAGTATGTGTTTGGGTCACAAGAGCCGAGTCAAAGGCTCCTGAAGTTAACGGGAGATTTCTGACTGAATTCAAGGGTTTGGAGTCGATCCCTAAAAAGACGGACACGTAACATTTATACTTCTGTTATTTCAGGGAAACGTTAATGCAGGACCTTCTACCTTGTCACTAACCTGAGAGCGTTTTTATTTATAACTTACATTTTAAAAACTTTTGAGAAAAGTCTAAATCTCTGTTTTGATCCCAAAATGACTTGGCCAGTGCTAGAAGAACACGGCTGCTTGCAGAGGTCTCAGGTGTTTTCTTTCACGCCCTTTGCCTCCCCGAGTTCCTCTGTCCCTAGCCTGCTGCCTTCCCCGCCTTCAGCATATTCAACTTAATTAGTTCCCGAAGGCCTTTATGTGCTATTTTTCCCAAAAAGGGAACGAGCACAAGGCCATCAAAATGACAAAGACCTTGAGACTGCTCTGCCGGCCGTTTGGCATTGCCGCATCAGTGAGCGCCCCCCGGCTCCTGCCTCCCTGCCTTGACTCCCCCTCTGGGAGCAGCGCGCGGCCCTGGGGAGAAGCTTCCTTGGTGTCGGGGTGCCGCTGGGCATCCCCCTGCCCGCAGGGGCCCCGGGGCACGGAGCGGGGCAGAGGCCGGCCCGGGGAGCCCCGAGCTCGGGGGCAGGCGGTGCGTGGCCCAGAGCCTTCTCCCCCCCAGCTCCACCACCCCAGCCGGTATTACCCGTCGGATAACAGACCAAGCATCATTTCCCCAGGAAGCCATCTCTGCTCTATCTCCAGAATTTCCCAGCAGCTCAGACATCTTTGTCAGATGTTCATCTAATCTATCAATTAAAAACCTTCCGTGACGGGAGATCTAACATCCTCCTTGGTTAGCCTTTCTGATTAGACTACTTTTTTTCCCAGTGTTTAAACTAAAACGTATTTTCTGAAAATAAAAGCCCGCTTCATGCGTTTCCCTGTGCTTGTGAAGAGCAGCTGCTTGACCAGCCTTGCAAAGCCGCACTTTGCTGTGCCTTACTTCTGTCCTGCCCTTCCAGTCGAGCACAACCTTCCCCTTGAAAGGGAGCCGTGAGCGCTGGAGCTGTGTTGTTAGCACACTTTTACCAGCTAGGTGCGACATGGATCCAAGCCAAGCATGTTTTATTTCTCCTGTAATGCAGATTGATGTGTGCTGAGCAGAATAGACAGCCTTTGGGACAGGAAGAACAACACACACACACAAAACCAGATAGCTACGTGGGTTAAAATGTTGTTGCTTTGGTATTCGAGGAAATAAAAGGTGGTATAAATCTCCTTTAGTACTCGTTACTGTTCTGTGACCGAGGGGGGAACTTTGGATCGTTTTTGCTGGGCCAGATGAGTAGGTTTCGCTGTGATGGATGATGGGCGATGCCTTCACAACTCACCGTTCATGGAGGTGCACAAATGGAAACGCAGGAGTGCCTTGATTCATCAGCGTGTGCATTTATCATCGCCTTTAAAGCAGCATCATTAGTTGCACTGGCTGCTGTGCGCTGTGTGCTCTGGTGACTTGGTGAGAAGTGAAATGTGGCCTGGCCTCTGGCTGCAAGGTACACGGTAAGGAAAAACGAGCAGCTTTTGGAGTAAGCCTGCACTTGGAGAGAAAGGGCAGCTCTGTGCCCCAAGGCAAAAATCGCTGCAGAGAGACCAGTAAACTGTTACTAGAGTCCAGTTACATCCTGGGTGAAGCAAGCCAATAGTTATGGTGACCCTCTACCTGAAGTATTTGACTGACACTTTGAAGGCTTCACGTTCTCGAGCAGGAGCAGCTGACAGACCAGCCGGCGCTGCCGGACAGAGGGAGCTTCGTGGTGGAGGAGCCGTGGCACGCTGCTGGCTGCCAGCAGCTTGGGGCCCGCCTCGCTGTTCTGGGGGAGATAGGGCAAAATTATGTTGCTAGATAGTTTTGAAGTACTTTAATGCAGCTTGGAGAACTCATGCTTGAAAAAAAGCCATGTGCCAAGAGCACCTCTGAACAAAATAAAAACAAGCGTTACATCTCAGAGCGAGCGCGCTCCACGAAGTAGGTTCAGTGTGCACGGAGGGTTAGGGGTGGGTCTCCCAGCGTGGCAGAAAACTGTGCCCGCTGCTGATAACCAGTTGTTCTTTCCTTCAGAAATAACTACAGATTACAAATGTAAACAATACTGAAATTGGTTTCCTGATTGCTTATTTAAGGCGTGATTGAAATTGTCAGTTCCCATCAGCCTGCTCAGATCCAGACTGTAACGTGGACACTCACAGCTTTGTAGCTGAGGGTGTGTTTTTAAGAGATGATTTTGGAACTGGGCCTTCGTAGGTTGGTGCCTGTTCCAGGCAGCTTCTGAGACCTTAGGCTTAGAGAGAGCGAGGTAGGCTCTGCTCTTGGTCTGTAGGTGTGGGGACAGGGGGTGGTTTTACATGCTTAGTAACAGACGGAAAGAACAGCAGCAGGGAGCATGATCTGAGGGTGTTTCAGCCTCTAATAAATTTAGTGAATAGTGTCTGATAAAAAGTCAGAGACAGGCCTGAGTCTCATTCTCCGTCCTGCTTCCTGACAAGTTGACTTGCTGCACCGTATCTGTAACCCTCTGGCAAGGAGATGTGCCAAGGCAGTGCAAATACGAAGGTTGTCTGTGGCTTTGTTTTTTTTTCTCTTTTTTTTCAGAAGACAGAGGCAACAGTCCTTTTAGACTCATTATACCTTTATATGTTAAACTTTTTAACAAGCGCACCAATACAGTGGTGACGGGCTGGGTTCTGTCTGGGTTTCAAATACTTCACAGAATTCACTGGTGTCTTTCCTGTCGCGATGCCAGGACACGTGTCACGACTTTGGGGAGGCAGCAAATGCAGTCTGGAGGGAGTTCTAGGCAAGATTCCCACATCTGTGTGTCAGATGAGATCTTCACTTGTGGGGCTTCCTACCGTCGCTAAGAAGGCACTGAAGTGCTTCTTCTTGTTCTTTTGTGCCATTACATCTGAGCTCCTTCGGGCAGCTCCGGTCGGACACTGCGCTCTGAGGGCTGGACACGGGGAGCTCTCCCGAGACCTTCTGCCCCAGCTGCTGCAGGGCCCCCGCCTCCGGCTTCGTGCAGCTTCGGGCTGGCTCTTAGGGAAGGCAGGCCTGGGCCAGGAACCCGGCCTGCGGCAGCAGTGGGAGCTTGTTTTGCTGCTGTGCTGTTTGCGCTCCAAAGTGGTAATCCCGTGTAAAATCCCGTGTCTGCAGGAGTGCAACCTTCCCTTTTCTTCCTCTGCTTGGAAACAGCCTCTTTTTCCTGGGGATGTCTGCTTCATTTTCTCGGTAATACCTTCTTCCTCTTTTTTGGTAGCACTGGGTATTTCTAATAACGCATATTCTTACAGCATTCTGCTAAGAGAAGAGCAGCGTTTCTTTGGCCACTGTAAGATCATGCTTTAGCCGCGGAAGCAGGGACTGTGCTTCTGCCATCCTCTGCCTACGGAGGAATTCTTCACACTTGCAGTAAGGACACAGCTGTCCTCCGTGTTTCTTCACCAGTGTTCAGTAGATGCTCTTTTAGCAGAGAGGGTGTCATGAGGAGGAACTGTCAGTGGCAGTAAAACTTAGCATTTTGTCCTATTTTGCATCTATTAGCATGCACTAATTATTCATAGAGATAATTACCCTTTACCAGTTCACGTTAATTTAGAGCGCTTCTGAAAAGCAATCAAGAGGAGCAGGGAGCGATAATACATCAAAGTGAATAAGAACATGGCACAAAGGAAATACGGCGCACTTTAATGGCAGAGACCATGTCAAGTCACTGTCAGCCTTCTCCTTCAAACTGCAGTTATTGGAGCTCAGTGTGAAGGCCGGTGCTGAAGGCCGCCAGCTAAAGGCTTTCCCTGTTTCTGAAGTCCATTCATGCTCTTCATCTCACGTGTCTCCGGTAAGGAAAACGTTATCCTACGGGGCCGCAGCATGGAGCGGACAGAGATGCGGTAGGTCATTCTGCCGTTCAGACACCGCCCGCCTGTCCCTGAGCAGGGAGCTTGGAAGTCGGGGTTGCTTTTGTGGTCAGGAGCATCTGGAACTTGGGCAGCAGAGTCCTGCCCGCCTTAGGGCACGGGGTGGGCGCTGAAGTCTCCCCACGTCAGTGCGTGTGGCTGTAGCGGTGCAAACAACGAGCAGGTTTTGGCGTGACAGGCACATCGGGGCGTTCTGTTTCGGGTGGCCAGACCTCACCAGGGGGCTGTTCGATGGAACCCTCTCGAGATCCTTGGTCTTTCCTGGCTTTGTACTGGGCAGTGAACGTGAAAATCCTGGTGTCACATGAAATGTGGCCTAAAAATAAACACTGGGCTTTTTGCTCTGAGCTGCAGTGGGCAGATGCTGTGCTGAAAGTCCCACGCGATGTGATGTGATGAACTACCGAGGCAAAGAGGCCTTGGTGGACAGAGGAGGTGAGTGAATAATCCTTAGAGGAGGGCAGAAACGACAAGATTACGTCTAGGTCAAGGGACAGGGTGAGCAGTGGCGTATGGATGGAGGCTTCAGTGCTCACAGGCATAGTGGAAACGAAGAGTAATGGCCTGATCCTGGTCTAGTGCTCCGTACGCTCAGCAGTAAAAGCTTTTCTCGGTTCAGTGAGGTAAATCTCTCCTGTTTCCCCCGTGAGCCTGACAGTGTCAGTGTGTGACGGGCTGGCGCCGCTCTGCAGGAGTGCCCGGGCAGCCTCCCGTGGTGCTGGTCGGTGTTGACCAGCTGCACAAAGTGCCTTTGGCTAGGAGGGTCTGGGAAAAGGAAGGGCTCCTGCACAGAAAGCAAGCGCAGCGAGTTGTGTCACGGATGTTCCTGGGTCGGTGTGCCGACATTCACAAAATGTTGGTCACTCCGGAGAAGTCTCCACCCGGGAGCAGTCAGTGCGCTGGTGACACGCTGGGGAGCGGAGGGTCAGCTCCATCCGCCTCTGCTAACGTGGGGTGGCAGCGGGCCGGGGCAGCGGGCTCGGACCGGGCTAGGGAACGGTGCTGCCATCACTGGCAGGCTGTTGGCACGTCCCGCCTTCATTGCCGGTCTCTGAACAAGTACCGTTGGGGTACTGGTTCACTGCCTCATCGCTGTGCTGCCAAATGCAAATAAGGATGCTGCCTGGAACGGTGTGCTATATCCGGAGATGTGCCGAGCCTTCCACCACAGAGGCTGGCGTTAAGAGAAAATCACAGCTATTGTGCAATTACAGCCTTCTGTTTATTCCCAGCCTCGATGGCAGGATGTAATCATAACATTAGGAATTCGTGCGAGGAACGCTCAGAGCATGTGTTCATCTAGGTACAACATCCCACATTCAAATAACTATCTGTATACAGCACGAGGATATGAGGGACCCGGGGTGACCTTGACGTGACGGCCTTCTCTTCAGGTTCCGTTGTGGTCTCCTGAACCCTCCAGCCTTCACCTTCCCAGCTCTTCGCTGCTGCGGCAGGAGCGTGCTGGCCGGGGGCTCGCTGCCCACGCCGAGCTGCTGGGGGCTGCCTGCCTGGGAGCGGGGCCACAGCGTGACAGCGGCAGGCAGAGCTGGAGGAAGGAGGGCTCCTGCACCGGGAGCTGGGGGGACAGAGAGCAGATGGCGCAGGGGCGGGGAGGAAGCGTCCCCGGCTCGTGTGCTAAAATAACTCGCTGCGATGGCGAGCCTGCCCTGCGTCCCGACCCTGCCGGCACCGTGCTGCTCGGGGCCAGCTCCCCGCCGCTGGAGCGCTCGTACAGCAGCCGCGTGGTGGGCCCGGGGCTTAGCCCTCAGGGCAGGCCTAGGTGTCGGGGGAGGAGATGGCACCACACAAATCTTGGTCACACGCGTTTGGGCTGGTCGATGCATGGGAGAGCAGGAATTACACACGGAGCTGATAAGGAGATGCCGGCCCGGCGAGGAGCTGGAGGATGCCCGTTTCTTGAGACTCGGTCCAGGGTGGGGGCCATCAGGCGCTCAGGGGCAGAGGGTCACGGTGCTACGGAGTGAGCAGATGTGCCTGCTGCGAGGAGCGCGGTGAAGCCCGCTGGGATGCTGCTCGCTGGAATAAAAGGAGGTGAAGTGATGTGCACAGGGAACTTGGGCTCCGGGAAGGAGAAGGGAGATGAGATGGAGCCTGCCGGAGAGCAGCTGCTTGCTGGCTGGAGAGGGGCGCTCGCAAAGAAGCTCCGGCGCCGAATTGTGCAGTTTTAGGATGAGTAAAATTGTGGCTGATGCCTTCAAAACAAAAACCAGCTAGCGCAGGAAAGATAACGTGTTTGGAACTGAAAGTCTAATCTGAATAAATAAAAAGGAATTTGGAATCTTTTAATTATTTCTGACAAATAGATGAGGTAAGCGGGATAGATGTCAGAGAAGCCTGTGCTGAAATCCAGCAAATGCTGTTTGCTCAGCTTGTGCTTGCAACAGAAGAGCTGGACGTTGGGAAACCGAGGAGAATGCAGGAGGGAATGCCAAGCGGCGTGCTGCGGAGGGAGCTGGGAGGGCTGACCGTCCTCCCGTGGGCTCAGCAGGGAAGAACCACGGCCCAGACGGGTTTGGTACTGACTCTTCGTATTGCACTGCACAGAGAGCGCCCCCGCTTGCAGGGTCAAGCGTTGCCATCGTTCGCCTCATTGCTGCGAGGTTCCGGGGAGAACCGCGTTCCAGTGCTGGCCTGTGCTGCCTGCGCGGTGCCCTATGGCCAGGGCAGCACTGACGGGAAACGTGCACGTGGAAAGTGAGCAGAAGCCTTAAAAATAAATAATAAAAAGAGCCCTGAAGATGGGGAGGGGACTGGGAGGTCCCTGAAAGCAATCCTCAAAGTAGGGCACGGAGCACAACGAGGAAGTACAGCGAACGGTAGATAAATGGGAATATTTTGACTAATCCTCAGGGCTTGGAATTTGTGCTCGCACCAAGAAGGAGCGGGGCAGAAAGGAAGAGAGCTGTCTGCTCTCCTGAAAAAACTCACCAGGGAAGCTGGAGGCTGGGGATAAGGCATGGTGCTGCCGTGATGTGTTCTGCAGCTGTCTCGGAGGTTGGAGCGCTGCCTTCGGGGACAGCTCAGATTTCCTGCCGTAGCTGGCTGGGGAGGCACATGAATGCTGAAACGTGGGCTTGTTTTTTGAAAGCGTTGCCTGGTCTTAAAAACAGTAACGTGTAGGGTCCCAACAGCTACAGCCGTGCGGATACTTCCAGGGTTGCGGCAGCAGCGGTTTTAGTGCTAAGCGCTCTGCCGGGGACGTCGGTGCTGCGGAGGGCAGAGGCGCGGCGGGTGCAGCTGATGCGTACCTGGAGAGCGCTTTTCTGCCTTGTGTGCCGAGTGGTGGCATTGCTCAGAACTTGCCCAGAGGAAGCACTTGCTGTTTTGTTACCCCTGCTTTACTTTAGGGCTTTTCCTTATGGTGAAAGCATCTGCGTTGCTTATTTCCTTGTGCTTTCAGTGGCCTGTGTAATGGCTGAAAGCAGGGCCGCCTTGTCTCGGTGCCCGGCGGGTGGAGGCGAGGCAGGCGGGCAGGGCACGCGGGCAGGGCACGCAGCTCCGGTGTGCCAGCGCCTCCCGGCCGTGGCGCTGCCCTGCCGAGCGCCGAAGGCCCGAGTTGAGCGTGAGTGTCGGTCACCTCAGCCCTGCGTCCGGCCGCCCGCGTGCCCGCCTGCGCACGCACCGGGTGCTTGCTGTGGCTGCGCAGTGAGGACGGCGTCGGGGTGGTTGGCGTGTGCAGTTGCTCTCGCTGAAGGAGTAGCATGCAGGTATGACCATGCGTGTTTTGTGGGAGGCAGAAATTAGACAAGGAAGGGCTTCCCGACTTCACGCGCGAGTTTCTCCTGCCTCGACGTGCTGGCAGGTCTCTGTTCGGTGGGAGCTTGTCGTGTTTAATGACTGGGAAACATTGTGGTCCTCCTGCAGGGAGGTAAGTGCAGGAATTAGCGGTGTTCCTGTGTTGGGAAGCGGGGATGGCTGGCAGGGATTGTGGAGCAGTGTGCCTTCGTGCTAAGTGGTGGGTGTGCGCTGAAGTTGCCACAGTCGCAGCTGAAAATTCAGGAAGATAAAGGGAAAACAGTGTTTTGATGTGCTTTTGCTATTGGAGATTATCTGGCAATACAGGCATAAAATGTGCTGTGTGAGACGTTTGTTTGCAGCGGGGTTTGTTTACATGCCCACTTGTGCTGCTCGGCGCGGACGCCTGCAGCTGCAACCTGCAGTGCGTGGCACAGCCCCGCGGCCCGCAGGTCGGTTTCCCTGCGGGGCTGTGCCACCGACGTGCCACTGACGTGTGCCTCCCTGTGCTTCCCCACTGGTTTCAGTGATGTGGGTTCCTGCACTTCCTTTTAGCCTTCGTTTCCAGCACTGCTTCACCCTAGATAAAACCCGTGGCTTTGCAGAGAGCGGTGCCCGCGTGGCCCTGCAGCCTGCCAGCGTGTCGTGAGGACCAGGGGCGCTGCTCGGGGTGCTCAGAGCCCCCGGCACCGCCTGATACAAGCCAGGGGTGTTGTGCTGCACGCAGGGCGCAGCCACTTCGGCATCGGTGTGGGGTTCCTCCCTGTGCTCCCTGACCTCGCTGCGTCCTCGAGGTTCCTCCGAATGTGGGGCTGTCCCGTGGCGCTGCGCGGTGTCCGCGTGGGGCTGGCCCTGGGTGGCAGCAGGACTGCGAGGGTCGCGGGCGGTGGGAGCCGTGCCCGCCGGCTGCTGCGTCTTGCTGGAGCTTGAATTTCAGGTGGGCGGGCAATTCATTAGTCCTTCTGCAGCAGCTATGCAGATTGCAGTCTGTGCTTATTTTAGAAGAGCAGAAATCAGGAGCAATTAGCAATCTGCTTCAGGAGGAATTTATAAAAAGCAGACACCAGCTATGTCGCATGCAGAGCGCGGGGCTCCTCGCTGACTTTCAGCCCTGTAGCCTGTGGGGCTGCACGAGCCGAAGGCAGGACGGCATTTACGTGCTGGCGTCTGCTGACAGCCGGCAGCTGAAACTAAGCAATTGCAAACAACTGACATGGGAGATCCTGGGCGTGCTTGTTTTCTCCTGTGTTTTAGCTACAAGGTGCGATTTCGCAGCCTGAGGTACAAGAAGGGAGTTCTGGCAGCAGGGCTGCTCAGGCGTGTGCAGCCCGGGGTTCAAACAAGGCTGCAGAAACAGCTGGGGGCACGGGCTGCTCAGGCTGTGCTGGGGTGCTTGTCCCCACGCTGCCCGGCACAGAGCTCGGGTGGGCGCCAGCTCCCGGGGGGAGTCAGGAGTGGAAGCTGGGGCTGACACTGTGTAGGGTCAGAGCTGCTTCTAGGTGGGTCCTGGTCAAAGAAACAAAGTCTTTATTTGCTTCACCCTGCTAGGATGGCACATTATTTTTTTTTTTACCCTTTAAAGGCAACGTTATTTGATTTGTACCTCAGTCAACCTAAAAGCCCCGTATTTTTTGCTCTGCATGAAGGGAAATGAATTCAAAGAACCTAAGAATTCTGCGCATCTGAGTGTGAGCGGAAAGGAAGGAAGGTATTTTCTGTTTTTCAACAGCGCTTCTACAGAAGGAACGCTGACATCCAAATCTCGTCTTCCTTGCAAGTGCGATAAAAGGACAGCATGGCAGGAGAGCCCTCCAGAGACAGCACTGCGGACGGTCGGGCTATGTGCATACCAAGTGGATACAGTAAAATACTTGTGGGATTATTTTCTAGAGGTGGCAGACACCTGCAGAGCCAGCTGACTGGAGCCAGAGCTGTAGCTGCTGGGAGCACACCGGGTTCAGCGGTTCTTCAGGGAAACCCACGCGTGGTGGTGCACATCGGTTGCATTTGCCTGCTGCCTCGTGAGCTGCCCTATGGCCTCTGTAGCTTTGATGCCTGTTGGTATTTTCAGGGTGGGAATTTAACACTTTCCTTTCGCTGCTGGCCGGGGCAGGGGTCCGCTCCCTGCAGTAGCTCGGGGGTCTCTGCACGGCGAGGCGGTGCCACAAGAAGGAAACGGGTGAGGAGTAAATTCAGAAGAGCCAGTGTGATGATGGGGACAAAGGTTCAGTGTGCATCCGTGCCGCCTCGCTGGCGAAGACAGAAGCATGAGGCTGACCTGGCCGCTGCAGCGCTGGGGCGCGTTGGCCGGCTGCGGCTGAGCTGACCTGGCTGGGAGGCGTCTGTCCTGCTGCAGTCTGCTCTCCGCCGGCGCCTCCTCCTCTTGCTCTCGAGGATGCATTGTCTGGGAGGAGGAAGAGCTCCGTGCTGACAGGATATTTCTGTGTTTTCATTCGTATTGTTTATCTATCAGCAGCTGGTTCTGTGCCCACTGATAAATAAAGCCTGGGATGCTGGGGAAGATGGTGAGAGGAGACAATATGCTTCACACTGATCTTCCTGGTGGAAGGAAGTAACGTGATCGCTGCGTGCCACAGGAGCTGATGACTTGTACAGCACTGAAGTGCTGAGGGTGATTATCCCTCTGCTTGGTGGGTGGTGGCTGCGCAAGCCAACGATCCCAACACAGGGCGTATCGTTAGCCTCCAGCTGGGCTGTCTGCAGCCTGAAACGTACTCAGGGTCTGTGGTAGATGATGGACTCATCATGGAATGGTGAAGTGTGTGTTTGGGATCCTGTCCGGCACGGACAGCCCTGGGCGGTGTGCGGGGACACGCTGCCTGTGCTGCGGTACTCTGGGGACCGAGCGCCCCTCGGTGAAGACTGGAAGAGATCGGGGCCCCAGACCAAACCTGTGCTTCATTTGTTTTTACAGAGCCAAAAGTAAAGTCTGTTCACTCCTTATTCTTTCCGGACCAGTGTCTGCACTCACAGGCTGAAGCAGAACGTACAGGTGCTAGGGAAGGGCGGTGCCGGTTCTCTCCTCCCACAGAAAGGCACCGAGGATGAAATTCCTCCTGGTCTGCCTGCTCCTTTCTGCAGTTCCCAAGCCGGCTGGGCCTGACGACAGTGTTCTGTTATTGGTCATGGCATAGTTTTCTCTTACTTATTCCAATGTTATGTTTTTTCCTGGAAAGGAGGAGGAGTGCAGTGGAGTGTCAGCCTCGGCCTGACGTCTGGCTGAGGCAGGAGGAGGAGGAAGATGAGGAGGAGGAGGAGGAGGCACCGTTGGTTCCCCGGCAGCGGGTGACTGCGCGTGGTCGCGTGTGCCGCAGGGAGGTCTGGGGGGCGCGTGCTGATCCAGGCAGCGGGCAGAGCGTACGATGTGTTTTTTTGCTAGAATCACACGGTGGGGATAATTCACCAGCCGGACACGAAAGAAGAGCATTTATTTCTAGGTGGTTAGGACATGCCGCAGGGAAGTACCCTCAGCCCTGGCGGTGCATGGGATGTTTTGGAGCGGGGACACGATCACCGTACAGGGGTCACTCTGTGCTGCCTGGCTTCCCCTCCGTGTGGGTCTGTGCTCAGCAGTTACGCTTCCTGTCCATTTGGTTCAATGCTCTTCCCGAAAGATATGCCCATTTCTTGCATTTCCAGCGAGTCTGCCTCACAAACCTTCCTATTCAGCATTTCACTCCAGGTTTCACAGGGAGGGTGCTTGAGTCGCCTTGCCCACGTTGGACGCACAGGCGGCAGCTCCGCAGCGCGTGCCGCTCCATGGCCTGGCCGTCCCCACGCCAGCAGCTTCCCCACGGCACCCTCAGCCTTGGGCAGCGGCCGATGTCAGATGCGCCAAGCTCTTCGTGCTCCTGAATCGGAGACTTCCGTGCTGCACTTTGTTTTTACGTGTCATTTTCTGTGGCCTTCATAGATTGGGAGCCGTTTGGCCTTGGTGCAGAATGGCACAGCCGGGGGCAGGAACAGTGGCAGAGAAGTGTGAGGAAACAATTTTTTACTGATCTGTGAAATCGGTGTAGTAATGCTTTGCTCCTCCTCAGAGGCTGTGCAAGGTTTGTATTGCTGCAGCTTGCAGGTTGCTTTGAGATGCAAGACGAAAGCTCCCCAAGGAATTATTACGTGTTACTCGTGTGGACACAGAGGGGCAACGCACTTGCCTCGAAGATGACAGCTCAAGTGGATTTGCGCTCTCAGGCTTCTCGGCTGTTGCAGGCGCTGGGTGACCCGCGCAGACCTGGGGCTGTTGTGTGCTGTGGCTGCCCTGCCCAGGGATGCCCCCGGCTGGCTCCAGCAGCCGGCCCTACAGCTGCGCTTGGCTGCCAGGTTTCCCCTGCCTGCATTACGGAGCGCGAGGTGCTCGAATGAACCGTTTAATGATCTTCTTCTTTATTCTGGTGGCTCAGGGTGTGATTCACATTCTTGTACAGCTCCCTTTCTCGAAGTTTAAATACACTCTCTTTTGCATTTTAATAGCCCAAACACAGAGTTCTGGTGACGTCAGCGGGGACATTCAGCGCCTGAAAGGCTTCCTCCATCCGAGCTGGCAGGGACAATGCCCCTGGGCTGAATGCGCTGCTTTTTCAGCCCCGAAGAAGGGGCAGCGGAGCCTCCGAGCTGCTGCACCCCGCGAGGTCCGTGGCCAGAATGCCCCTTCTCCCCAGGGAAAGGCACGCCATCTGGGGCTGTGGCACTTCCTTTTGTTCTTCTTAAATCTTGAACAAACACAACAACCAGTCTGTTTGGCTCTTTCTTTTTAGAGCTTTAACCGGTTCTTATGGAAATCTTGCTTTTTTCTTGTGTTCCTACCAAGAAAAAGCAGAGGTGGAGAAGCCAGCTGCTCGGCTTTCTACCTCCCCTTCGCGTTCCTGTTCCCGCATCCCTCACGTAGGAAAGCGCCTGGCCTTGTAACGTGGCCTTGCTCCTGTCCAGCAAACCGAGCTGTTCACATCCTCTGAAAACTGACGGGTCTTGTGATTTTATTTTTTCAGACTTGCACAGCAGCACAGGAACCTGTGTGCCGAAAAGCTGTGGCTGGATGCTGGATGCGCCTACCCCAGCACAGCTTTGGGATTGCTCTTCACAAAGATCTTTGCAAATCTCTTCAGAACGTTTCAGCCGGACCTGCTCTGATTTGCCCTCTGCCCTTTTGTAAACTCCACCAGTTTTTCCAAGCTGGCCAGAGAAATGTTTTCCTGTAGCTTAGGCCAGATCTGAATCAATGTCTCAAGCATTCCTGCTGCTGGATCTGTCTTCTTCTGGCTGTGTTTGGTAAGGGATCAGCCTAACCTAGCCTGGGAAGCGCTGCCTCGCCTTCTTTGTTGTGTTAGTTTCGTTTTGTTTGTGCAGATTTGTGTTCTGATAAGGTGCAGTTGTTGTTACTGCATCAACACACTGAGACACCTCAGGGACTGTTCCCCCCCAAGGGTTTAGCTGCAGCTGGGCTCCCAGAACAAATCCGCCTAGGAAGCAGGCGGGTGCGCTCGGACAGAAGTCGCTGCGGTGCGCGGGGTGCTGCTGCGGGCGGGGGGCTCTGAGGAAGGGACAGAGGCGCTGAGGAGTGCCCGCAGGCCGGGGGCTCGGGGGTGACTGCTTCCCCAGGGCTGCTGTCCGTGGGCTGGTAGGAGTTCGGCTTGTTGGAGAGCAGGGCAAACCAAAAGCATGTCTTGCACTGCTGAGTGTTTCCTTGGGCTCGTCCCATCCTCAGTCCCACGGACTGCAGCTCCCGGTACCTCAGTGTAGTCAGCGCGGGGCAGAGTAGCCCAGACTACAGAGTGTACCGGGGGGTCAGTGAGATTTACGTCCTCCGCGTTGCTCACGGTCAGACAGAAGTGGAGGCAGGCGTAGCCAATTCCGTCTGTGGGTAACTCCGCTGTGATCCACGGGTCGCTTGGGCTGCCCACGGTCAGACGTGTGCCGTGCAGCTGCTGCCCTCAGCGCCGCGTGCCTTGTCAGGGAACGCTTTCGTCCCTCATGCGGGAAGTTCTTGTGCTGCGTCCTCACTGCTGCCTCCAGGAAGGAGAAGGACAGGAAAGATGGAGACCACGGGTGGTTACGGGGATGGTTAAATAAGGAAGGACATGCCCAGGTCACGCAGGGGTGATGAGGGGGGTGTTGGGAACGGGGCACCAGCAGTCTCGTAGCTGGCAGCAGTCGGGCACTTGCTTACCGTGCTGGGGTGCTGGAGGTGTGACACAGCTGGGGTCGCCTGACTCGTGTCAGCGGGGCTTGGTCCCTGCTGCCCCTGCTCACAAATCGCCTTCTGGTTCATGGCTGGGCTGGCCGGGGGCGTGCAAGCAGGGCGTGCCCAGCACACGAGGGGTTTGTAAAAGCTTGGTGTGATGTAGGGTGGGGGTCTGCTGCCCTGGGGCGAGGTGCTGCTCGTGGTCCTCAGGAAGTCCTGCAGCCTTTGGCTGGTGCTCTGCTGTGAGAGCGGCCGGCTGCCCTTCCTCTCGGGCGCCTCCCGGCACGGCTCCTGCTTCCTTCCTTCTGCGGTGACCGTCAGTTGAAAATGGAAAAAGAGGTGTGCTCCGCTTCGTCCCCACGATCCCGCTTGGCGTGCCCCTTTCCAGGGACATGGCCGGGGCCGGGGGGCAGTTGCTGGGACCGCGGTGCCCGACGGGCGTGGGGAGGGCGGACAGCACCTCCTGCTTGTGTGTGGGTGGGCACGCTGCCCTCCGGGGACACTCTGAGAGAAACCACCGGCTTTGGGGGTGGGATGGCGTCTTCAGGGAAAATGATGGAGTTCATCCTCGGTAACCGTGCTCGCCTAAACACTTCTGGCCATGTAACAGCAGACCCGTTTCCTAAGCACTGCTTATCTCTACGTTCAGGGAGACGGTATGTTCTTGCTCCTGCTTTCTTTAAAAAATAGTAATTAAAAAAAAATAATCTGCAAGTCCTGTTCTTTACTGAGCTCCCACATTCATCTCCTTGGTGTCAGGGTCTGAGGCCCTTGTGCTCATTTTTACATTTTACAATACATTTCTGTGAGCGGTGGCTATGCCCTGTGAGGTACCAGACTACTCCTCCTTCTGGCTGGTCTCCTTACAAAGCAGGAGAAAACCAGAAAATAAGGGCTTTTGCTGCCTCAGTTTAGCCCCTGAAGCCTGTCTGGTCTCGGCAGCAGCTCATGGTGAACCACAGCCTGCAAGTGAGGGGCAGCCACACCTTCAGGATCTCCGACAAGGACGTGGATGACTACCTGCTGAAGGGACTCTGGCTGAACACATATTTCTCTTCCTGCAGAGAGGAAGGGAAAAGAACCAATGCAGGTTATTTTTTCATTTTTTTGTGGAATGCAGTGAAATGAGCCAGACCCTGCTCTGAATGCCAGGTGGTCTCAGGAGTCACCCCAGGCTGGGTCTGAGAAAGCTGGCTCCGATGCCATGCTGATAGCGTGAGCAGCGTAATGCCCTGGTGAAAAATCGCCGTGCACACAGGTTCTCCTCTGTTGCTGCAGATGTTGGTTTTGGCCGGTGCAGCCTCCCCAGCCCTGGGTCCCCTCTGAGCGCAGACCAGGGCTGGCCCGGTGCCTCCTGGCCATCTCGCCGCGTGAGCAGCCGGCGCGTCCTGCTCGGCGGGGCTGGGGTCCGGCCGCAGCCAGGCGGCTCCTGGAGCTGTCGCGTGTCACTGCTGACTTCCCGGTGGGTCCCTTTGCGCTTTTGTCCGCTTCCATTTAAACAGTGGCATTGCCACTAATGTATACCCCATAGTGCTCAGGAACGGCTATAAGAAGTAGCTGTATTTTGAGACGCTGTTTAAATGTCTTCTTGCTGTAGTCCTTTTGGGCCAGACCCCACCTTCAGCGATCCTGGGGTACTCCTGGAGTAATGCTGGTGCTGCCCAAAGGCGCGGCCCTGGGGGTCGAAGTGCCCAGGTTGTGCAGGGAATGACGGCAGGGCATTGATCCCACTGGGCACGGAGGTGTTACGGGGTGTACAGAGGTGTTGTGCACCGAGGTGGCACCTTTCTCTGCAAGAGCAAAGATTCATGGCTTTACATACATACTGCCGGCTTCCCCCACTGCTGTGGGTGTTGTGTGTTTCGAGCCCAAAGCACCGCTGGCATCCCTCCTGCTCTGGAGGAGGGGGCCTGGCCGCTGGGAGCTCCCTGCTGTGTCCCTCCCTTCGCCCTTCCCCACCACATTCCCAGTCTGCTGCCGGCCGTGCTCCCGGCGGGGCGCTGCGAGCCCTGTCCGGACCGACCGATCCAGTGCCGGTGCCTGCCCTGAGTTCTGCTCCGCAGGGATCGGACGTCTGGGCTTCTTGCTGCCACCAGCAGCAGGACACGCGCACCCGCGCGTACATGCACACGGGCACATGCACCGACTCCTCTCTGCTTACTGCATCGCTGCCCGGTCTGGAGGTGTGCTTTCTGTGCCAGAAAGCTGTTGCAAAATCCTGAGTCATTTCTGGCTGACATGGCAATTACTGTTAACAGAGAAGGAAAATTACTCTCCAGAAAGCATTACTGACTACAAGAAGGAGGGTATCATATGGTTGGCTTTTCTGGACAGCTCACAGTTTTGGCCAAGGCTTGCTGGAGACTGAAATCAAAGAGAACTTCTCTTTATGGCAAAGGTAAACTCAATATTGTACAGACTGAAAACGGGACTCCTGAGAGCTGAGGGCAGCTTGCAGGTGGGACTGAGCTCGCTGGGATGAAGCTCTGAGGAGTGACTCCCTGCTGGGGGAGGACAGAAAAAGCCTCTCTTGAGGGACTTCCGAAAACTGCAGGATGCTGCCTGTGTCTCTCAAAGCAGCTCTGATCCCTGAATGCTTCTGGTGGGAAGCTTGGAGACAGGTTTGTGGAGCTGGCTCCTCTCCTCATCAGGCCCTCCTGCCTCATCTATCTGCAGTTACCTTGACACAGCATGGGTGTTTCTTCAGTTATTGGAAGAAAGGGTATAAAATGACAAAATTCTGCTTTATGTTTTTCCTCTCTTCTCTAATAATGCTGAACATCTTGCCAAGTTCTTTAGAAAACAGTGTAGTCATCAGCGCATTGAATTCATTAGGGGCTGGCATTTAGACGCTCAGTATGTGAGAGCTGCTGACGCCCCATGGAAAAATCTGCAGTACGCTCACTTGAGGACCAGTTTTGTGTATGGATTTATCTGGGTGTTTTTTTCTCTATGCTCGAATTCATTTTGAAATTTGAAATTCTGTTTCTGTTTTTAAATCAAACATAATTGCAACACACCATTGCATTTGTTGTCAGTCCTGATCCGTGGAAAGTTTTGGCCTTGAGGCTAGGCTGGAGTTAAGAAAAAAATACTGTATTTTTCCCAGTTGCTGTCCAAGGAAAGCAGGCTTTCCAGGCAGGGTGAAGTTGCGTGCATTTGGGAACGCTGCATGCTGATGGAAGAGAACTGGGTGCTTTGCTTCGCTCAGACCTTGTCCTGCATTTCTGCTGTACGGAGCCGTTCCAGCACGAGCAGGTCTGCCTGTTCCCAGCTGACAGTCGGTCAGGAAGGCATGCTGTCGGGGACTCCTGCAGCTCTGCAACAGCCCCTGAACGCCACCGCCCCGCCGGCCGAGCAGGCGCTGCCACGTACGTGGTTCGCCAGCAGAGCAGGCTGCGAGCAGCAGCCCGCGGGATCCTCGGCCGTGGTCCTTCTCCGTGGGAGAGTTTTGACTCGTTTCAGTGCTTGGCCAGCTTAATTACTTCAAGCCTCCATTGTCACCACCTCAGCTTTGATCTGTGTTCCCCGGGAGCTGTCGGGAAGCTGCCCCGCTCTGCCTTTGTTGTGTACATGGAACGGGTGGTGGTGTGGGGAGCGTCTCCCAGCTGAGGAGGGGCTGAACATCCCCAGCCTGTTTCAGCAGGCCTGCAGCAAAGCACCGCTCTTGTTGGGGGTGGAGAGCCCTTTAATTCATAAAATCGTAACTGCATTTAGGTCCTGAGAGGGGCTTTTTGGAAGGGAAAGTGTAGAGCTTCAACTCTCGTTTCAGCTCTGCCTTGTCAGAGACATCTGGAGTGACGAGGCCTTGCCCAGCCCTGACCCCATACCCCTCTTTAAAAATTATTTCACAAAGCTTTCCTCAAGCCAGCAGTGTTCCTGTGCTCTGGTAAGAGTGCTTCGGTTTGAGGCAGCCAGTGGCTGCAGACCAAATGTGATGCTTTTTGGCACGTACAAAGCAGGAAAAGGATGATTTTTTTTTTTTCCTCCAGGATCCTCTCTCATTGGCAGCCTTTGCAGCAAGCTCAGTCAAACCTCTCCTTCCTGAAGTAATGCCATAAAACGGGGCTGGCATTTGTCTTCCTAACACTAACGCTGCAGAACACAGACTGCCGCGTGCGGGGGAGTGCTCGTTAGGAGGCCGACTAACGAAGTGCATCTCTGGAGCAGGAAGGACACGGTTGTACTGGGGCACTGGTGTTAGTTGCAAGAAGGTGTTACAGGCAAGGCGGTGTTAAATACGCTGAGCAGGAGGCCAGGAGTGCAGCCCTGCGGCTCACTACCATTCCCTTGTCATTTGAGCTTGTATAAAAAAATAGTTTCTCTTTTTTTCATCAGTTGTTGCAGTATTTCCTTTCTGGCCTATAAAGAAAGCTAGTAGACGTGCTAGTGCAAAATGCTCTGAAATTCTTTGAAGGAAAAAAACAATGATGAGAAAGAGATATTTTTAGTAAGATAAGGCGAACGTGAAGTTTCTTTTAACCAGAAAGAAACGAACGCAGTTTCCTGGAAGCTGCATCTGCCAAAGCAGCGTGATGCCGCTTTGTCTGCAGGAACAGTGACAATCACAGGTGGCTTTTACAAAATAAATCACTTTTTGCCCCAGATCTGTTCCCACCAACTTTTTTTTGGCGTAGAGCACTGCTGTCTGGCTTCCGGTGTGCCTGCAGATGGCCTTGGCTCGCACGCTGTTAGGCGCAGAGCCCGTGGCCGGGAGCGGAGTGGGGAGCGAGGTGGCTGCAGGCAACTGCTCTGGAGCTCCCTCGGCTCCGGGTGTTTCTCCAGATCGCCGTGCTGATCGCAGCTCTGGTCTCTCAGGGTGCCTGGTCTAGTTTCTGCAGGCTGGAGGGGAGGGGATAGGAAGAGGAGGCTGCCGTGGCTGGCAGGGCTTTCTCTGCACGTGGCGCTCCCTGTTACGGTGCCGCTGCCCGGGAGCTGGAAGGTTGCACAGGCAGACCTTCGGCTTGTGCTGCTTCACAGAAAGCTGCTGCAGAGGCATCGGCATCTCGGTCAGGGAAGGCACGGACATCTCCCTGCACCCTTCTGACCAGTGGTTGTCTGTGGGTGTGCAGGACCTGTTTGTGCCGGGACGGAGGAGCAAACAGATATCACGAAATGGTTGCAGTGCCTGCCCCTGCCGTGCGCTCAGGAGACACCGGGCCCGCAGGGGTTATGCCAGATCCCCATTTGGGGAATGCAGTGCGACGGACAGAACGACACCCGTGGAGACTGCTGGAAAGACGTTTTACACCAACTTCTACCGTGCTCTGCTTGGACCTCTGTGATGCAGGCAGCGGGAGCTGGTGTAGCCACTGCGATGGCCGTCTGACTGCTGTTAGTTGTTAACAGAAAAAGCCTAGCGATGGACAGTGAAACTGAATAGCAGGCCCTGCTATGCACGCGTGTACACGGGTGTCTGTGTGCATCTGTCAGCAGCGCTGCTGCTCCAGGAAGCGTGGCCGGTGGAAAAGAGCTGAGCTGGTTTATTCGTCTGCTGGTTTTTCTGCGGAGGCGTTAGCTGTGCAGGGGAGTCTCATTAGAAACAAACCCGGTAGGTAACTGCGGAGAGAGGGGGAAAAACCACCCGTGAGCAGTAGCTGGAGAGCTGCAGTTGTGTTGCTTGTGCAGGGAAGCCGTGTCCCAGGGCACGGCGGTGGCGTGGAGGCTTGCGGCAGGGCTGAAGCCGGCTGGCCCGGCGGCACCGCGGGAGGCACGCTCCTCTCCGCTGGGGACACGCTGCCCCCGGCCTCCCCACGCCCTGCGAGGCCTGCAGGGCAGAGAGTTTCTTCTTCTGAGGAAACTACTCAATTTAAGATCTAATTTCACACGTTTTCACTTCCTTTCTCTGCAGTTACAAGCGAGGAGGTTACCTCAGAGCCCAGCACATGGTGCTGTGAGCCCCACGTGGGCAAGAAGGCACCATCTGGCTGTGTGCGGTGTGATGGAGCCGCGCCTGCCAGGTGCCTGTCTCCTGGGGCTCCCGCATAAACCGGGGATTAAAGAAATGCATGAAAAAAGTTGAACGGAAGAATGCCAATGCCATAGGAGCTGGTTTTGGACTTGAACAGTGTTTTTCTTCCCTATTTTTTAATTTTTAAAACCTGAAACTTCTACCTTTGGATTAAAGGCTTGTCTCTGTGTGTTGCTAAGAGCCAGTATCTTGTCTGCTTCTAGGCAGGATAGCTAACAGTAGCACGGGTGAGGCATGTTTCCTCGCTTTGAGCCATTTGCCCTGCTCCTTCCCTGAGTCCCTCAAGCACCTCCACCACCAGGGGTGCTCCCGGCCGGCCCTGGGGCGCTGCAGGAGGAGGTGCGGCTGGCAGCGCTTTGGCCCAGGTGCTCCCCTCTGCGTCGCTCCAGTGGCCCCACTGGCATTTTAGTTCTGAACCAGGCCTGGCGGTGTGTTGGATGGTGTATGCAAGGGCTCTGCTGGGGGGACGGTGCATATGGTTGAAAAACAGGATGGCAAAGCGCTAGAAAATACACGAGGCAGTTCTGTGTGGAAGAGGGTTGGGTGTACAATGAAAGAAAAACATGCACTATCTGGAGGAGAAAATAAGAGAAGCTTGGAGTCAAGTAGCCCTTGCAGTGTATTCCATATTTGTAGAACTGGATTCTCCTTTGAGTCCAACTTGCCATATTATATTTGCAATAAACTATTGGGTCTAATCCCAGTTGTGAGGAAAATAATGTTTTTTGTTGCCAAGCATATTTTCTCACTTGTCACAAATCAGTGGGGTGAAACATATGTTACAGGAACGACTCTCCTAGACTGTCCATTTTGAAGATCAGCTGAAGACATTGTTCTCCTGGACAGAGAGTTCAGCATCTTCTCAAGGACTAAATTTCCTTCAAAATCACCTATGTTCTTTGTGTTTATTGTTCAGGGCAGTAAATGCTGCAGCTCTGATAGATCTCAGCCTTAGCGGCGATTCTCTTTTTACAGTGTTTAAAAATAATATTGTAGGCATCTTTTTTTTTAATGCATTTCTGAGCTTTTTTGCAAGCAACCTGGCTGTCTCAGCTCAGGGCTGCAGAGGACGGTGCGGTGCAGGCCAGAAGAGGCCCGGTGCCGCCGCTGCTCTGCTCCTGCCCAGGCCTGCTCCCGAAGCCCCATGGGCGCTGCGTCCTGTCAGCTTGGTCCTGCTGCCGAGAGGCAGCCGGAGGAGGAGGAGGTGCCTGGCAGCCTTCATCGCGCCCCGTTGCTAGAGAAACCCCGCTTTTGTCTGTGGCATCTGAGCAGCTGCCCGACGCCGAGCCTGGCGCTGGCGGGGCCCTGCCGCGGGGGCCTGCCGACAATGGGACCTCCTGGGGAAGGAGCGTGCTTGGCCTCCCGGCTGGCGAGGCCGACTCTGCTGGGAGGCCCCGCGGGGCGAGGACAGAGTCACAGAATTGTAGGACTTGGAAGGGACCTCAGGAGAGCATCGGGTCCAACCCCCAAGGGACGGGCAGGTCACGTCGGCTGCAGCATCGCTGCATGGCGGGGACCGTGCCGCTGGCCTCAGGCCTCCCTCCTGGCTTGTGCTTAACTCCTGTGGCCTCTCAGTTTCAGTTCAGGCTACTGACCCTCACGAGGTTTAACTTCCAGGCTTCTTCCACTGTAAATTTTTTACCTGCTTTTCCCTGTGTAGGATTGGTTTTCCTTAATAAGCCTGTCCAAAACTTGTGATATGTTGCTCATTTGTGGCCTTTGTAACAGGTCTGTTTTATTTCAGATAAATTCTGAATTACTACTGTAGTCAAATTCCTCATTAGAAATTTTCCTTAGATAAACTCTGTGAGAAATGCCTTCTTAGAGCATTTCTTAGCCAGTGAGTGGTCTCCAGAACAGACAGGACTATTCTGGTACGATAACTCCTGCAGAACGTAAAGCATTTCTGGAAGGTGAGGTGACCTGCCTGCACATGCTGGTAGCAGTTCACGTCTGGGGGGATTATTGCTTTTTTTTTTTGGTTCACTTTTCTGCAGATGAAAGTTGCTCAGCCACTGTGGAGGAGGGAGCTGTGTTTCTCCGCTTGGTGAGTCCATCACCAAGGCTGCCTTGGTTGGAATTTCCCTTGTTCTGCCCTTTGCAAATGCCCTAAGCCTTACTCAGGGGTGTTTCCTTCTGTGTTTCTTATTACCTCATCTCCCCATGAGACCAATTTTTTTTACCCTGGATTCCTAAAGAAGCCGAGCACAGGCTGTTGCTCTGCGTTCATGTGCGACGCTCGCCAGTAGCTTTGGTGGCCAAAACCAGGGTTCTCGTATCTGTCTTACGTATGGGATATTCATGAGAAGATATGGCTGGGGAGGAAAAAAACGTCTCCACTTCCTCCACAAACCAGCACCAGGAATATCTCCCCCATGAGCTCTCTCCTTAATAGACAACAGAGAGCTCATATGGGCCAGAACAATCTCGAGTGCCCCTGCCAGGGACATCTCCAGGGGGCAGCCTCTGGTGGGGCTGGTCCTGCTGCAGTGCCCGTGCTGCTCTCCTTGGGCAGCCGGCTCCGTCGGGATCTGCCTGAATTTGTCACGCTGGGGTAAATGCACAGATTGTTGTAAAGGTGTGTTGTCAGGTTGCGAGCTTCGTGCTGAAGGTACAGCAACAGAAAGCGCTGCTATTCGTGTTATCTGGATGTTTACCCTAAGATGAGATGAGGGAAAGTGCAATTATTAACGTTAATTCTGCTGGTTAGCCTACAGTTGTTTCACTCAAACTCACTTTGATGTTTTTGTCCAAGATTTTACTGTTTATGAAGAGAGTAATTTTTAGAGTAGATGTACATGGAAAAGTAGGGTGCTGATCAGCTTACAGCCATAGCATCATTTAGGTTGGAAAAGACCCATAACATCGTCAAGTCCACCCCGGACTTCTGTGGATGTGTGTTTATTTCCATCATGGCTGAGGCCAGTTAAGGAGCCTGCCCTTTATCAGCATTTGAGGTAAGAAGTATTGGAGCCAGGGGTTACTGGAAGAGGGAGAGACTTGCAGAATAACTTCTGGGGAACGTGGTTGTCTCGTTTACTGCATTTGCTAGGATGAAATCCTAGCCCCATCGAAGTCTGTGGGAGCTTTGCCACAATTTCAGCCGTGGCCAGGATTTCAACATCGTGTTTATGAATTTCTGAAACTCAGAGTTTCTCTTGCCCAGGAGAATATATGAAATATACGAGGACACAGTAAGTGAATAATAAAAACAGATACCACTGGTAAAAGTTGCATTAAACTAGCAGCATTCATCTGGGGGTTTCATTGTTAGATTAAAATAAAAAAAAAAAAAGGAAAATAACCTTCAGTAAACTGAGGGTGGAACCGGTGGAAGTAGCAACACGTTAATAATGAACTGGAACTGAGCGTACTGTGTTCATCTTGACCTCTGCACACAAGCATGTTACTTCTAATTTGAATGCTCAATTTGGCCACAGTTAGTCCCAAAGAATTTTGTTCTTTGTAAAGCACTGCATCATCTGTGTTGTCAGAGGTATGTTATTTGAATGCGTGTAATCACACTGGCTCTGTGCATCCTGCCAATATCGTCCTCACTGGGGAAAGGATGAGATGAGCAGTCTAGGATAGGAAAAAATGAGATTTAACCTGATCTACTGACCAGCATCTCAGCATCAACCCAAGCAGCACTGTTTGGAAACCTTGAAAAAGCCAGAGAAAGTGCCTTTTTTCATTGGCACGCCTGTGAATACCTGTTTCCAGCCCAAAGGCGGAACTCCCTCAAGATGGGAGGGTTGGTCTTGCTGTGGTGTAGTCACGCTGGCTCCAGGATTTCTGAAGGTCCCTGTCCGAAGTCAGACACCAGTACTTCAGGTTCAGTTTGTGGCATTGCTGGTGCGAGCTGCCCTTGCCCATGGCCGCCGCAGTAAGAGTGGGGCTCAGCCATCGTCGTGGTGCCGGCCCGTGCGCCGTGGGGACAGGGAGCAGCCGCAGCCACCGGGCCGGGCAGAGCATCGCTGTCTGCAGCTGGCGTGGAGGGAGCCACAGTGCCTGGGGCCGCTGGCAGCCAGAGAGAGCGCTCTGGAGATGGGCTGTGTCAGGAAAACAGTGACAAAAACACTTTTCCCCAGAGATCTTTCTCCCACTTTGTGCAACGGACCTCTGTGTTGACAGTGGTTGAGCTCTGCCTCTGCACGCTGGCATCACGGAGGCTGATGTCTGGTAGATGTCTGAGCAGCTGTCAGTCCTCGTGTGGCGGCGTGGGAGCAGCGCCTGGTGTTGCAAAGGCCATATCAGAAAGGATTGCTTCCTCTGTGTAGCTCTTGGCCATTGTCTGTATTAGCACAGTGTTTTGTTGCAAGTCATGCACAAGATTTCAGACGGGTTCAGTTTTGCAACTGGGTTGTAATAATCGCAATGTCAAAATACAGCTCCCCCGAGCCCCCGGCCTCCTTCCATCCGCGTGTAGGACTGCCGAGAACGTGCTGCCCAGACATCCAGCCCAGCCACTGGCTATGAGCAGCTCCACATCCCCACCACGGTGTCATCGGCTGCCATGCTCAGAACAGCGACGTCCCATCCCACGCCTCCGGCTGCCTGACCCAGGACACTACGTTTTTTTGATTTCTCCCCTGACTTTCCTCTTGGCCAGTCTGTTCATCTCATGCTGGTACTCAGATTTAAATCACTGCTTTCTTGGGGCTGTATCCACTCCCCTTGCTATATTTGTACCCACCAACTGTATACCCACTCAGCGGTCAGTTTTCTGAACGGTTTTGAATAACTCAAAGTTTTTGGGTTGTGGATTTTTTTTTGTTGTTGCAATTTTTTACTGTTGCCATTCATTTATAAACCCAGTGAAGCTTAGATGTCAGAGGTTTTTCTCGTAATAAGATTTTCTGGTAATCATGGATTGGCCGTGGGATCTGTCATCCAGGCTCTGCAAGGGCCATAGTCTCCTGCCTTGGGAGATCTGAAAGTCTTGGAGGCTGAGTTTTTGCCAGGCTAAAATTGGGTGTGAAGACACCAGCGCTCCGTGCTGCCTGGTGGGGTGTCCCATCCTGCCCCGTCCCGTCCCACTCGCTGCCCTGCCAGCCTGTCCTCGGGAGGGCTGGGGGCTGCCCCATGTCCCCTCTGACAACCCCGTCCCTGCTGGCATCTCCCGTGGCCGGGTGCGTGGCCTAGCAGTAACGAGCAGTCAGTGGGTGCGGAGTGGGGTAATTAATTTGAAAACAGTTACCAAAGCCAAATCACCAGGACTTCTGAGTACAGATGTTCCGTGTCTCGGCTGGATTAGCAGTCCTGCCATTCGTCTTAAGCGTTGTTGCTGTGCCTTCGTTCGCCAAGGAATTTTGTTTTCTCCGATATCCCTGCCATTGTATTTCAGAAGAGCTGAGGAAATAATTTGTCTTGCTTTTGCTGCCTCTGATTCTGCATTTTGAGTAGCAGGACTGCTCATGCTGCAAACTCCATTCTTATAAACAGAGCCAAACCAAGTGGGGAGAAGCAGCAGCAAACGCCGGCTGTTCGCTGGTAGAGCCGGGGCAGTCTGAGGCCTGCACGCTCGGCTGGCGCCCGTCACGGCGCACCCGGGGCGCTGGGTTCTGCCCTCGCGGCGGACCTCGTCCTCCTGCCCGGCTCCTGGCCCCGAGGGAGGCCGGAGGCCATCGGGCGCCGTCGGCGGGGCTGGGCCCCAGCTCCACCTCGAGGCAGGAGGAAACGGGTGTCCTCCGGGCACACCGTGCTCCCTGGGCAGCAGGCATGAAGGGTGGAAAAAGTCTTGTCTGCCGGCCTGGATTTTTCATTATTATCTGAAGAGGCTACTTAAGAGCGAGTACATTTTAATTGAAACGAGGGTGCCTCTTGCATGCAGCAGAAAAGTAACTGTGGAAGCTGGGGAGCAACAATGAAGGCTCTGTCAGGTGCCGTGCTCGCGAGCGACTGACTCACGGAGACCTCTGGAGCTGTGAAGAACGTCGTCTTCTGTGTTACTGCTGCTGTCTTCTGCATTAATGACGCCAGTAACCTTTAATTTTGTTTCCTACTGCAAACCTTTTCCGTTTAAAATGCACCACGAGTCCTAAGGGTCAGTGGCCGTCTCCACCTGTCTGTGACAGCTCAGAGCCACGTGGCTGCGGGGTCACAGTTAATGGGCTCTCTGTGTCTGGAGGGGCCGCTCTCTGCCGCCGTGTCCTGAGACGGTGCTGGCCTGGGTGAACTGGTGCAGGGGAGCTTGAAAATGTCGCAGCAGTGCCTTACAGGAGTGGGCAAACAGCAACAATTCTGCTGAAGACGGTCGAAGTGTGCCTCTGATGCCCAGATGACCAAGAGCTCCCTCGCTGCAGCCTCACTGAGATGCTGCGTGTTGCTGGCGTCTGACCTGCCTTGAATGACCGCTGCCAGAGAAGAGGAGACATCGTCGTGTCAGACACAAAGATCAGATGGGCAGCAGAAGCTCAGATCTGGGAAGAAAATAGGGAGAGGCAGGGAACTGAAAAGATTGGAGAAGTGTTGCTGATACTCTTTGTATTGCTGTGCATTGCCACAATTGTTAAGAGCTGTTCTAGAAACCACCTCAGGCTGTAATCCTCTATGACGAGAGAACTAGAGACCAAATTTGTGTTAAAAAAAAAAAAAATCTATATCAAACTTGCTCAGCAAAGCAGAGAGCTGTAAAGCAAGTCCTGTGTTGGCACCAGCAGGAGTGGGAATGTAAAATCCATATGGGATGTAATGAAATTTTCACTGACCTTGTGTGGGAAGGAAACTCTTGTCAGCAGGGGAATGTGAAGGTTTTAAAAATGTTTTGTTATGAAACTGGCACCTTTGTATCCTGGAGGAACGTAGCAGAGAGTTTTAGGAGGCTTAATCCACAGGCAGTTAGCCCTCGCCTCCCGAGCTCCAGTGGATGCCACCGCTCGCTGCCCAGGGCTTGGCTGCGGACGGGTGCGCGAGGACAGCGATGTGCACCCAGGCGTGCTTATCCAGGGAAGCCATTTCCGAGGAGCTCTGCGGATGACAGCACCGGCTTGCCATCTCTCATCCTGTCCCTGCTCGGCTGCAAAGCAAGGGGCTGTAGGAAGCCGGGGCTGCGTAGGTGGCCGTGAGGTGTCACAGCTCAGAGCAGGCTTTCTGATGACAGCTAAGCTGCAGTGCTGCGTACACGAGACCTTTCTGTAAAGCTTGGGCTGTTTTTCAGCAGCAATTGCAGCCCCAGCTACCAAGGATGGGACCAGCTTTCAGGTGTGACAACTGACTTGTGCGTTGTGGAGGCCCACTCAGCTTCTCCAGGCGTTGCGTTCCATCTCCGTAGCGAAACCAGGGCTAATATTGCCCCGTGGTGTTAAAGCATCCGTGCCCCCCACGCAGTGGAAGCAGCAGTGAAGAAGCACTCCAGGTGCCCCTGTGCTGCTCCTGCAGAGGAGCCCTGCAGCACCACAAGCCGCGTGTGGGCCAGGCTGCGGGGCAAAGCCCAGAGAGGTCGGCGTGTCCTCAGCGCTGGCTCTGTGCGGGAGCCCAGGGGGGATCCCACAGCGGGTGACTGATTAAATTTGGAGTTACCTTTTTGTTTTCAGCACGCTCATTATTTCCAAGGAGCTTTTGCTTTTAGGTGACCTTCATGCAGCCTGCAGCCTCCGGTCCCGTTCCTGCCGTTGTTAAATGACCCAGTAATGAGGTCGCTGCAGCCTTGCTCCTGCGGCTCTCTGAGCTCACCTGCCAGGCTCTGAGTAGCTCGGAGTTTGGTATGTGAAGGGATGTTGAAAAAGAACACGTTCTTAGCACAGCAGTTTTAACCTCCTCCACGTGGGATCCTTGCAAATTTAAAGAGCTCTGAATTGTCCATAAATTGTTTATGATTTCAGTCAGTGCTCTGCATGGTTATTACGTGAAACTTTGTCAATTCAGCATCCAGCATGGAGCAATGATTGCTGCTGTGCCACTGCAGCCCCCAGCTCTGCAGGGCGGGGGGTGAGGAGTGCCTTTATAGCACCCACCGGCTTTCTGCAGTTCGTTGTCGGCTCCTCGGCAGGCGTTCAGGTGACCAGCAAACAGTGCGCTGGTTTGTCAGTGAAGAATTTGGAGTTTCAGGTAGTAATAGACAAATTGAAGCATCGTTGTCTAGTTTCAAAAAGGCAGTTGAACAGCTCTGAGGGTCTGTGTACTTACGCAGCTGTTTACGTTGACGAACAAGTTTTTAGTATGAGACTGGTGAATGAAATTCTTCGGCTCTCACTTGGAAAAAAATCTGTTGACTGTAATAAGCCTTGCATTAAATCCGAGGCGCGTGAGGGAGCCTGCTCTAGCAATGCCTGTGAGATTTTCTCTAAGACAAGACAGACCATCCTTCTGTGAGTGTTTGTTGCTTATGCTGTCATTTCTTTTCCTCTTGTGTGCATTCAGAAATCCGCACGCAGCTGGTGGAGCAGTTCAAATGCCTGGAGCAGCAGTCGGAGTCACGCCTGCAGCTGCTGCAGGACCTGCAGGAGTTCTTCCGCAGGAAGGCTGAGATAGAGCTGGAGTACTCCCGGAGCCTGGAGAAGCTGGCTGAGCGGTTCTCCTCCAAGATACGCAGCTCCAGAGAGCACCAGTTCAAGTAAGCAGGCGTTTGCAGGAGCAGGGGGGGAGCAAAACCATGGGCCAGACACTGACTGGTTCAAGCGCTAGGTTTGATGGCTTTTCCAGGACTTTTGCTGCAGCAATACTGACCTGTGCTGCTTGAATTGGACTTGCTAGGTATGTCTTTGAGCAGTAGAACAAAAAATATGGATTAGGGGCTTGGAAGGAGTCGCGGCCCTTGTATTTTTTTTTTATGGCTTGAATTCAGTCATTGATTTGATTGTGTGAATAATGGTAGGCCCATTTCATAAACCCTGGTTTCTGTGCACAGTCCGATCTTTCACTGTCAGAACGCTTCACATTGCACATAGATCTGCTTACAGGTTCAGACTTGGAAGCAGCTTCTGGAAATCTAATTTATTACAGTTTTTTTGAAAACGAAATATGTATGCTTTCCATGTAAATATTTTAAAACAAAGCTTTGAAATAGGACGTATGAGTTGGATCTGGAATAGTGTGAAACTCAAACTGATGATGAAAATTACACAATCCATGAATGTGTGAACGTGTGCAAGTTTTCAAAAGCAGCCTCTCTTCAGTGTAACCACACTTTAAAGCTTGGCTAAAACGAGAGATCCAAAAAAAGGAAACTTGAGGCAGGCTCTGAGCCTGGAGGTGAGTGGGTTTTGCAGTGAGGATCCGGAGTCTGTGCTGCTGGTGGCTGGGACTCCTCCCAGCCACGCCACGGTTCTCTCGGAGGAGCTGGTCTCCTGCTCCCCTGTGGGCGTGCTCCCCGGGGCCTATCGGGGACGGCAGGCTGGGGTCTGCAGGACAAAGCTGTGTGCACACCCGTTCAGTTTAGCAGCCCCAAGCTCTTTGTCGGAGCTGCTGGCCGCGTTCCTTGTGAGGACCGGCCCTCCCTGGCTCTTCTGTGGGCAGGGGGATGCTGCTGGCAGCGAGCGGTGCCCTGGCCGTTGGGGTCTGGGTGCCAGCACCCCGCAGCAGCGCCTGCAGCACGGAGACTGGTGCTCCCTGTGGCTGGTTCCCCTGCAGCGCTTTGAAATTCCCTGCCTTTGTCTCCCCACTGACAGCTGCATCTGTAAGATATTCTTTCAACAGGGAGTGTGTCCTTTGCTGAAGATGAACTGGTATAATTCAACCCACTGCCCAACAACTACAGCCACTTTCCTAGAAAACCGAGATTTTTGCCTGTCGGATGCACTTAGCCTTGCTAGCCCCTGGCACTTTACGATCTCTCTAACCTCCTGTGATTATTTTTCCCCATTTTAGCCACGACGGCAGCAATTTCTGCTGTTACATTACTGAATCCTATTTATTCCATATTACTAAATCCCATTTAATCTGTTTACTCGGTCTCTCTAGTGAGCAAGGATTTACTGTTATCTTTTGCATGTCTGCTCAAACCGAATTGCCGTTCAGGTTCTCTCCTTTCTGCAGCTGACTGCTGCTTGCCAGCTGTGCGCTGCTGTCTCGTCCGTCAGGGATAACAGTCCTGGGGAAGGAGCTGTTGGTTCTGGGCTCAGGAAGTTGTCGTTCTTCGAAAGATGGGCACCTGCGAAGGCCACCTGTGTGTGCGCCTCCTGTCAGCTGAGAGCCGTATCAGGGCACTTCTGAGAGAGCTGCTGGCGTTGCTTACTTTACGTAAGATGCCAGGAAGGTGCCCTGCGCTGTGCAGCATCTGTGGGTGGCAGCGATTCTCCGCTTCTATAAAGCACCCAGGGCCCAGCGCTTTGCAGTGGTATTGGGTATTGGTCGTGTTAATAGGGTCAGCTGCATTTGTGCACGCTTCTGCCCAGTGCTCGGATGCCTCGCTCCATTTCAAGAGAGGGACACCAACATTTTCTTTCCAAAGCTCTCTGTACCTAGCTGTTAGCAGGTTCATCTGCAGCGTGTCCATCGCAGAGGAAGGCACTGCTCTGCCGCAGCACGTGCTCACTTGTCTCAGAGCGGAGCCCAAGCATAGCACACCCCACAGGAACATGTTGGCGTGACCAAAGGAAGCGGTGCAGGTGAAGTGTTGGCCATGAATCGTTTCAGCTGCCTTGTTTAGAGGGTCTCAGCGTGTTCCCCTCGCACAGGGATGTTCTGCTTGGCTTGTATCATTTTTGAAAAATGATACCTCCGACTTCCAGGCAGGCTGGGGTCTCGGATGCCCCTCGGATGCTCTCTCAGCAGAGCCAGGCGTGGACATACTCGCTCTCATGGGGCTCTGGCTCCGGGGCACTTCTGGATTTCCCAGCCCGACATGTGCTGCAGCTCATGGCAGTCTCTGTTTTCTGCAGCGTGGGCTGGATTAACGCGGCGGTAAATATTCAGCATACATGAATATTTTCATGTTGTGCACAGACACGTCATGTTAACATTGGATTTAAAACATTTTCTCCAGCACTGTTCAGCGGACTAAATGCGATGTAACAGATTGTGTGGCAAATGGGCTCTGTTCTGAAAGGAAAGTGACAGCTGTATTAATAGCACGAAGCGGAAAGAAGCAGCACAAGTCCCCTCCCTGGCAAAGCGTCGAAGGGATTACTCTCTCTCCGACTTCACTGGTTTATCTTAGGGAAGAGGAAGGTTTCCCATCTCGTCCAGACCAATGGATGGTGAGGAAAGGTGCGCCCCTGAATTACCAACCGGCTCTGGTTGCCTTCCAAGAGCCCTCCCTCTCCTAATGGCCACTAAGTGGCTTGCTGCTCTGCCCCAGCTGCTGCGAGCGGCCCCTGCCAGAGGCATGCCCGGGGCCAGGCTCCGTAGCGGGCGCTGCTCGGGGCCACGGAGCTGTGCAGCCACACGCATCTTCTCCCTGTGCAGAGCTCCACGGGCTGACACAGAAAGCGCATCCCAGGCCATTTCTTCTGGACCCCTACCACAGCTGGGAGCGGTTACAGGTACGCCTGCCTCAGCAGCTGAGTTAGCAGGGAGGTGCATTGCTGCAGGTCGGAGTTCACCTAGTCGGGTGCAGCAGTGATCGAGAGACGTGAGTTTGAGCAGGAATTGCCCTTCTGCAATGCCAGCCTGAGTCACTGGTGCTGGGGCAGGTGTGGGTTGGCTGGAGCCAGTTGTGCTGCAAGTCGTTATGCCAGGGTAATTAATTCACCGGTGTCTGGTGCCGTATCAGTGTTGTGGTTGGGACAAGTCCAGTGTTCAAAATGAAACTTGTCAAAGTGTTACAGATAAACGCGTGGCTGTAGTCTTACTTGTCTGAGATTCCAAAGGTTGGGGAAATTGTGCAACTGCTCTAAGACTTTGCCTTCTCCCAGACAGGTAGGGCAAGACCTAGCCACCAGGTTCAGTGACAACGATCACATTGTCTTGTGTGTTTAGCTTCAAGGCTGTTTACTTCTGGGATAATGCACAGCTTACTGTATGCATCTAGTCAGGATGCAATGTACTGTCTAATCTGTTACCAGACCTTTCCCCTCCCGCCCTCAGCGTAAGCCTGCCGTTCAAGTTGCCATCATTCATCATTTGTTGTCACTAATCAAGTGAAGCGTGAAGCTCAGGATAGGTTCACACATTGCTGTTTTGCCTCCCTGGCACAGATGCTGCTGGCTGGGTGCACGTACCAGGAGAGGGAAGAGGTCCGAAGGCAGGATCCGTGTGGTTGGGTGCCCCGATGCTGGCTGTCCCCCAGTGCTGGCCGTCCCTCCGCCCTGCATGGTGACAGTGGCAGGGTCCTGCTGCGGCTGCCTGGAGCGCGGAGCGCTGCCTGCAAGAGGCAGGGTCGGCTCCAGCCCCGCGCTCTGGTCCAGGACCGGCGGCGGTGTTCTCGTTGCAGGGTGCCACGTCCTGGCTCCCAGCCCGGCAGGAGTGGGTGGGTGCGTGTGTGATCTGGGGCTGACTTGCACGTTTTTTAGGTCCTCAGACCTGTTGCCCAGAGCATGCACACCGTGTTGCTGTGACGTTGCTGGTCAGCCTTTTGCAGGCCGCACCTTTTCCAAGCAGGGTTCTGGAGCTGCAGAACAGAAAGCTCAGCAGGTGAGCGGGATCCCCTTTGCCGAGGTAGGGCAGATTGTATCCAGAGGTGCACACATTTCTTCTGTTGAGTGGGGTGAAGTGCAGGGCTGTGCCCAGGGTGAGCATCAGAGCATCCATCTCCTCTGCGCTAAGGCCTCTGTCCTGCCCTGGAAGCCGAAGGAGGCTAGTAGGCAAGGATGAAGCCTAGGGCAGCAGGTGTGCATTCCTTGGCTTGATCAAAACCCTTGTGTGTTGTACTTAGAGTGGGGCAATGCCTGCACGCATCCCTGTGTCCTGAGCTGGGGAGGCTGCTCGGGAGCTTTGGTCCTGCAGTACTGCGAGGTGGGTGCTGGCAGAGAGCTGGTGCCTGTGAGGCCAGGCCCTGAGCTGGGTTTGTGGCTGGCAGCTGCGCCGTGCAGCCTGCGCCGCAGGGACCCGAGGGGCTGGCGGCCAGGACGCAGGGGCTTGGACGGAGATGCAGGGCTGTGCCTTGCAGCCAGTGTCACCTCCGCTTTGCCGCGTGGTTTCTTTCTCTGCAGGGACGAACGTGAGACTTGTGGTGCTGGTTTTTAATGAAAACTGCTTCTCCTCAATGTTTGTATCTGGGGGATGGAGCTTGCAGAAGAACAAGATGTCCTGGGACATGCAGTGGGATTGGTGGCTGGCAGGTGGGATATCACAGCAGTGTGGCGGTGTTGGGGATGGATCAGTTCTGATCTGAACAAATCGGAATAAGCACTATGAGATGAGAGTTACCACTTTTTTCCCCCCTGTATGTATTTACATTGTGGCTGTTAAAATTAACCCCTGCACCCCGCTGAAGGCCTCATACTGGTACCACAGAAATAACTAGTAGAGAGCTCAGTGATCCAAACTATTGGTGTCTAATGCAGAAGAGCTGGAGGAGCGGGCTGGCATTGTGTCAGCTGCAGGGTTAAGTGCTGGGCCATGTGCTGCAGTGTTTCTGCATGGCAAGACGAGAGGAGCTCACGTTTTTCTCTGGGGGCATGGTGAGTTCTAGCAGCTCTGTGCTGTTGAAGAAGGCAATGTTAATATGCTGACAGCAGTCATTTGAAAATCATGTGCCCTCTTGACTTGTTTGCTTGACATTTTTGCTTCTTTTCAAATTTCCCTAGGAAAGATCAGCACCTGCTTTCCCCTGTGAACTGCTGGTACCTGGTTCTGACACAGACCCGTCGAGAGAGCAGAGATCATGCCACCCTGAATGACATCTTCATGAACAATGTCATCGTCCGGCTGTCGCAGATCAGTGAAGATGTCATCAGGCTCTTTAAAAAGGTAACCCCAGCTGTGCTGGAGAGCCCTGCACAGGGAGAGTATGTCCTTATGATTTATTTATTTATTTAAAGAAGTCTTTTATGGACTTCTACACAAGTTGGAGGCTTTTTCTGAAGATGGAAAATGAATTTACTTACTGGGCATTTGAGTTTTTGAGGCTGCCTTTTCCCATATTTTTGGGATGTGAGTGTTGAACATTATAAAACACTTTGAGAAGTCCTGGAGAACAGCCAGACTTGAAATCAGTTGGAGAATAGCTGGTTTTTGATCGTGGTGCAGCAAGGTGGGGGTTAGTCAACAGAGATGGAGTCAAAGTTGCACCCAAAGCTGCATGCAGCAGCGCTGGTGTCCGGGCACAGCCTGTCCCCTCTGCCCAGCAACGGTGTAAATGGGCATAAGAAAGCCAGCGTTGTTAAAAAGCAGAAAAGGGCAATGAGACTTTTTAATAAGTGTACGTCACCTCTGGTTTTCTCACTGAGACGGGAGTTTGAACTCTGTAATGTGAAAATTTAAAACCAAAGGAAGGAGGGTCAAGTAAAATTCTCAGAGGCAACTTGCTGAAGAGACGGGGCAGGGTGAGCCCTGTGGGATGTCTGGCTCTGCACAGGAGAGGAGCTCTGAAGTCAGTGGCTCTCTTGAAATTTTAGCCTAGCTGGACAGTAAATTTAATGTGATATTTTTGTGGCTAGTTTCCTCTAGTTTATGAATCTGACCTAGAAATTAAACTGCAAGGGCAGGCTTGGACTTCTTGTTCTGATAGGGGATGTCATCCCTTTTCCTGCCTGGTTAGTTCTAAGCTGGTCTCAGTCTCTCTCCCGTTTGCATTTTACTCTGAACCCAGTTTTGAGGTGTATATTAAGGCTATCCTTCCACTTCATAAGACTGTGGTAGTACTTATTGTTTTAAACTGTAGGACAAATCCAGTCATCACTTAAACAAGGGCATAAAATGACGTATTTTGACTGGAGTAAGTCAATCTTCTCCCATGTCACAATGAAAATCTTTCATCCATTCAGCAGGATTATCTCTTTGTTTTTCCTCAGTCCTCTCCCTTCTTCCTCTTTTTTGATTTTGAATTTTAAGACGCAACACTTACATTGTGTGGAAGTTGTTGCTCCTTTTTCATCCCTCCCCCATCCTCTGCCAAGTGAGGTAAAGTAGCACCGACTTCATCTGCAGCCTGCAAAAGCCAGCTCCTGCCTTTAATCAAGGGGAGACTTTGCAGTTGGGCTGTGGGGATCCGTGATTTCCCTGGCATTTGTCCCTTGAGGCTTAGATTGTAGCAGGACTCGCATGTCCCCAGGAATAATGATCAGCTAAATCATTGAAAAGGCTTATTTTGTGTCGTCATTCACCCTTAATGTGGGTAGGAAGGTTGCCATTTTGGGGGATACGCAGGTTATTTTTTAACCTATTGCGTACTGTGCCCAAAGTGGAATCGGGCAGCACTTTGCAGCAGTGCTTGGTGAGAAACGTGTGGGAATGAGAACATCCTGATAAAAGGTGGTTTTAGATCCGCAGTCCAGCCTTGCAGCTGGCGTTAGATTGCTCAGAGCAGGCATCTCTCAGTATTTTATCCAGTCTGGCTTTGAGTGTAATGACTAAAGCTCATCAAGTGCTCCTCCTGGGGAGACTGTGCTGCACAGGGCTGATAGGCAAATAAACCAACACCAGAAGGTTAAAGGCATCTGCATCGTGGTTCAGCTGCTTGGTTTTGTTGCAGATTGCTTTTTGATGGTGAATTAGGGTTACATTTTTTTCCAGAGATGTCACTCTTAATTCCTCCCATCTAGAATTTATTAATGGGTTGTGACACGCTGCGGGTACGTGGAGGAACCGGCAGGTTTTGTGCATTGTGCTTCCATTATGTAAATGAAAACAGTCGCAGCAGAGCAGCAGCCACGTAATATCTGGGCTTTGGGGATGGGCATAATTGAGAAGGAATCGATCATCGCAGTGGTAATTTGCCAACGAAGGTGCTGAGTGCTGGGATGCTTCTCCCTGCGATTTCCCCCGAACTGCTCAGTGCTGGTGTGGGCCATTCATTAGTAAATTGGGCCTTGGTGTTTTGTTCAGCTGCACTCAAGTGTTCTGCCCTCCCAGTGACCTGCAGCGTATGGTCCCTTCCCTGGCGTTCACCATTCATCGGTTGGACGCGCGTTTTGTGGTGAGCGGCCAGAAAGCCTTCTGGAATGACCCAAATCCACGAGAGGAAGAAGTGTGAGCTAGCAGGGTTATGTTTCCAGCGTGTGAGCTGGGGCTGGCTCAGTCAGGTGTCTACAGGCCTGAGCTCACTTCAGCTGAGGTCCGTGTGCTGGTTGTGCTGGCTGCTGCTGGCCTTGCAGAAGGTGTAAGGTGGTTATCAAACGCCAGAGGAGAAGGGGATGGCTTGCAGTGCTCGGTACTGGTAAGTCTGTTCTTGCAGGCTGCGGCTGTGTCTGGCCAGCCTGGCAGGTCGTGTAGCTGCAGGTGCACCTCCGAGTTGCAGCAGCTTTGCCCTGAGGGGAAGCTGCGAGCTCCTCTCAGCACTGGAGAGAACGCAGCTTCGCTTCTGAACCGAGAGCTGCGGGTTTCTTCTGCAGAGGTTCAGCTCAGGCTGGTGACGTTGGCATCAGGGAGATTGCCTGCTGCGTCCCTTCTGTGTTTTCCACTTACTTCTTGGCTTAATAAGTGACAACTTGGTTAGCTTTGAAAGTGAGGAAGCCTTGTAGGGAAAAATGCAACCCCTCCTCTCATTGTTTGTTTCTTTTTAGTATCACAGAGCATTGTGAAATAGAGGGGAAAAAAAGAATAAAGACGACAGTCCCTGGGAATTAAGTTAGACTGCAAGTTGTAGAAGCCCGCGGAGGACTCAGCAAGGGCTGTTTTTTCAGGACAGTGATGAGGTTTGGGGTTTTGATGAGGTTTGGTGGGGTAGAACATGAGCGTTTTTCTGCAGCCAGAATTTGAAGCTGCTCCTCCCTGATCATTTTTATACAGAGTCAAAGAGAAATTACAAAACCAGATGTTATGCTGGTAAATCAGTGTACATCGCTGAAATCAAGGGACCCACTTTGTCCATGGGCACTGCAGGCAACATATATCCAGTGTTGTGGCTTTAAAGCATGTATGTTCTTAAGTTGTTAGTAAGGTGGGCCTGACATGTGGAAATAGCTTTTATTATTATTATTTTAATTTTATTATTATTTAAATATATATTTTTAAATTGAAAATAAAAAATGAAACTGCTGGCCCTAAGTCACACAAACACATATAAACGAAACAAAAAGAAAACCATCAAAGCGAAGTAAAGCTTAATGAAAATAGAAAAATAGGTGGGGATTGCATTCCTAAAATTGGCAGGTATAGAAGCAACAACTTCTAAAAAAGAAGTGGGCGCTCATACAAAATACGTGCAAAAATGCCCTGATTTCACATGCACGTGTATGGTATGTGCATCAGTGTATTTGTATGTCTGTGTTTTGCATATTACAAAGAAGTACTGTTCAAGAAGTGCTAGGGAAAAGGAAGAAAGCCATGAAAAGCTGCTGATAAAATATGAAGGTACCGCTCGGATTCAGACAGCACCTGCACTGTGGATTGCGAGAGGCAGCGGGCGTTGGGTCAGTACCTGCCAGTACCTGCACTGCTTTCTTCCTCATCCCTGCTGCTCGGGAGGTGGGAGTGCAGTCCCCCGGGTCCAGCCCCTGCCCTTCTGCTCTGTGCCCGGTGGCATCCAGTGACGGAGCGGCTCTGTTGTGACAGCCGCATCAATCCTTCAGGAGGCACGCTCGGCTGGGTGGCGGCAGACGGCAGCAACGCGTTTGCTTTGCAAGGATGGAGGCCTGCAAGTCCAACGCGCTGGGCAGTACATGAGGGGTCCGGCTGGCATCAGCTGGCCCCTAGGGACGGGAGCTGCACTGGGGTTACTTTGGTCTGCGAGGGTGCTGTGTCCCCCAGCGCCGTCACGAGTGGTGCTGATTTTTTTTCTTCCGCCTCTCCTGGTTGTGGAGGATAGGAATTCCCGTCCTTTGTGATCTGGGTGCGTGGTATGGTTTGGCTCATCCTTTGAGCTCATGTCATGCAGCTGAAAGCAAACCAAAGCCTAGCAAACAGCAACTCACCCGGGCAAGTTTCCTTGGAGCTTCCAGCCCGAGTTGCGTTCCTGGTGCGGGAGGAGATGATTAAGGCAAATATTAGCGTAGCAATAGGCAGGCAATAAATGGAGGTGCTAAGGCACGTAACTGTGGAGATCCGACTGAATCCCTCGTTGGACTGCATCGTGTCGCCACGAAGCCTTGCAGCACATCCTCCTGGTGAGCCCTGGGCTGGGACACGCTGCGGGGCCGGGCAGGCGTTCCCCCTCCTGCCTCCTGCTGCGGCCGCTGCTTCCCGGCACAGGACAGAAAAATACACATTGGAGACAGAGCATTGCTCTGTCCGAAAGAACTGTGCCGTGGTATTCCCCAGCGTGAGATTTAATTACGTGCCATGACAGTGGATTTAATTACGTCCCGTACTGCGGTGCCCTGGATGGAGATTTAATGAAGAAGTGTCTGTCTGGGAGTTCTTTTCTTCTTCTTTAACACAAGTATTCTTTGTTGTCCGTAGTCATGTTGCTTCTTCCTGTCACTGTGGCTGCAGCAGCAGGGATTTTAATAAACCTGCTCAAGTGAAGGAGTTGCTATTCCGGTACGCAGCCGTGTTTTGTAGTGGGAATGGCAGGCATGAAGCAAACAGCTAAATTAGTTTGGGTTTGGTGAACGGTGCCAGGGAGTTTGATTGTGCTGCAGGACGTTTTGGCTTTGTCTCACATAAATATACAAATGCAATTTGTCTGTTACAAAAAGGGTGGACAGCGAACTAGGAAGAGAAGTGAGCCCTTCAGCTCCTACCTGCCAGAGTTCGGGAGAGGCTCCAGCGCTACGAGGCTGGATGCTGCTCTCCTGGGTGCTGGGAGGCTTTTGGGAATGCCGAAGATCCCTGTGGTCTCCATCAGTGGGTTCCAGAGACTGGTTTACAGTGTCTGTAAGCAAACAGGTCTTTAAATGCAGTACACACCTGTGGTCCCTCAGTGGCAATGTGACTCATGTGAATGCCAACTGAGCCATTTTTTGTTGCTCTATTTAAAAGTCCAAAATTAGGTCTGAAAATTACAGCTTCATGGACTTCCCCCGGTCGCACAGGAAGCCTGGGGCAGAGGCAAAAGCTGCAGCTGACTCTGGGCCGTGGCTCTGACCACAAGCCTGTCCTCCGCCGGCTTGGGGAAGGGCTTGGTTCAGGACCCAGGGGCTTACGTTTGTGCAGAGGGGTCCGTGGAAGGGTTAGATGCGAAGGGTTAGATGGAAGGGTTAGATGCGACTGCTCTGATCTCTTACAGCCGTGGGGTCTTTGGGGTCCGAGAGCCCCATCGCTACAGCCCTTTAACTAAACAAGTCGTATCCTGGAGGTTCCCTTTTATCTGGGGGTGATGCACGCCTCCATTAGCGCCGTTGCTTATTAGCAAGCCACGAGTGAGATTCTCGAGATGAGGCAGTGAATGCTGGCTTTGGTGGGAGGGGAGAGGGGCTGGGGTTTCCTAGCAGATGAGGTTTCCAGATGGCTGGGGGTACTTAACACCTCCTGCTAATTGGCATCTTCTTGGCACCTCACGCGAGTGTGAATGGGAGCAGCATGCATCAGTCCTGGCTTCTCGGGATCTGACTCTTCCAAGTACTCTGACACTAATTCACAGATGAACTGTAATTACTGCACAATTCGCTGAATGCAGCGTGCTTTTAATCTTTGGTTTCCTCACTTCCCTCTTCGCATTAAATTCTAACTTTTAATAATCTAAGGTTAAACTCTTCACGTGTGTAGGTTGGCCAGACCTCTGGGTCGTCACCCACCCAATAAGGCAGCCAGATGGTTTTTTTCTGGCCATGCACAAAGATGTTTGAGCTTATTTGAGAAAATCTGAAAGAAACTTTTTTTTTTTTTTTTTTTATCTTTGTTTTGTGTTTTGGTGGGGATCTATACTTAGTTTAAACACATCTTCAAGTTACAATTAATGTTTCCTAGCCAAGCAAATTCCACAGAGAGCTGTGGGGTATAATTACGAGGGAAGGCAGGAAGGCAGTGCATGCACATCTGCAGCAGCATCCAGTCACTGGATTTCTGAGTAGGAGTTGACTTGATCTGCAGCCAAGCTTAAACGAGCAGCAGCTCCCCCGGCTGTGGCTGCTCCCGTGAAATGCCATGCCTGTGCTGCAGGAGGTGGGCCACAAGGTCTGCTCCGTCCTGCTGGGAGGAAGGTGGAAATGCAGGCTGAGAAAGGGGTTTCAGCAGACGGGGGGCGGAGGGAGGAAGGTGCCGTGGGCTTTAATCGTGCAGGGAGCTTTATCCCGAGCTTGCTGAACTTTGGCTGACGCAGTTGTGAAATTGGAAACTTCATTATATAACCGTGGCACGGCCATTGCATAATGCTGTCCTGCCTGAGAGAGGCTGTGGTTTGCGCAGGTCAGATCAGTGAAAATGAGCTCCTGAAGACAGAAGAGGGAGGTTAGGTCATGGCTGAGGTGAAAGTAAGATGAAATGTTCAGGCTAGGAAGCCCTGATGATCTTCATTCTGAAATACCAGAGCTGGTGGGAAATCGCACGTCTAGCAGCGGGTGTCTTTAATAAACCTATCAGGCCAAGGTGGATTGACAGGTGATACTGGATGGCTGGAGGCTGAACAGAGGTGACTGATGTGCCCACGGATGTTTGTGGTACGATTTAGTTGTACAGGAGAGTTCGTCTAGTGCTACCACACAGCCGGCTCTGTGAGGAGAATGCAGCAGCCACTTAACCGCGTTCAGTAGTGCAGTTTTTGTTGGGAAACAGGCAAAGTCAGGCTGTAACACCCTTCTGGCAGTAGAGAAGGCCCTGCTTTCGTGCGTGCTGCCAGTCTTCGTGTGAAACAGGTCACCAAAGGGGAGGAGAGTACACGGGGAGCCGCACGGGGAGCCGCACGGGGAGCCGCCTGTGGACTGGAAATAAATTTTGCCAATGGAAGGGAAAAACAAGATTGCTGGTAATTCCAGTTTCATCCCTGTGTGCTTGCAGGATAAATAAATGAAATTGTATGTGAGGTTCTGCATCATGGGCTCGGAAGCCCAGGTAGGGTGATGCTTGGCAAACACAGACCAGAAGTGAAAATGCAGCAGTTCTGGAATAGCAGGAGGGCTTGCCGTACTGCGTGCATTCGTGTTTGTAACTATGCCTTTTATTTTTGTAGGATTTGTAGAAAATTAAAGGAAATCAAAATGCTGGTTGATTTCTAAACTTCACTGTCACAGGCAGATTGGAAGAGGAGGCCATCTGTATTTTGGTTTTAATATTTAGAAAAGGGAAAAACAGAGCCCAGATGTGGATTGGCAGCCCTATTGATGCTGTCTTTTCAGCTTCTGGAGCAGGAAGGATATTAGACAGGATTTGTGAAGTGTCGTAAATAAGGCCCCTGGGGCATTTCTCATGCTGCAGGGCTGTTTCATTAAAAAAAAAAATAATAATGTCTGTAATTAAAATGTGCATAGTTTAGTTAACTCCAGTGCAGAGCAAGGAACAGACAAGTCGTGTGTTTGGCAGGGGAGCCACGAGAGGGCAGGTCTCAGAGGGGCAGGAGGCATTTAAGGCAGGCGTTACCAAAACCCAGTTGTGCTGCCAAGGTCCACCCACTGCATTGTAAACTGAAAGAAGGAAAGAAAAACCCTACAGGCATGAAAGCAATGTGAAAAATGCAGCTAGATAGTGGCGGCATAAATATGTTGCTGTGTTTTTGTTCTCTGTGGGATGGGTGTGAACGCATTTGCTGGGGATTACCAGGATTCTCTTGGACGCAGGAGCTGGCTGGGCTTGGAACAAACACTTCTTGCTGCACAGAGATCGGCTTCGCCCTCGGTTTATGAAAGTTGGGGGAAAACAATTCCCCGCTTCCTGCCCGGCCTGCTTGCCAGCATTCGCGGGCTGCCTGCCCGCTGCCGGTGCCACGACGTGCCACGGTGTTGCCAAACCAGTGCTCCGCCAGCGCCCGGAGCCTCCCGCGCGCCTCTGCTCAGCTTGTCAGGAGAAAAGTCTGTCACCTCGCCTCCTCCCAGACTGAGCTCCACACCTGTGTGCTTCCCATTCCTCCTCTACGTGCCTGCCTCGGGAGTTCGTTCTGGCGCCCTTCAAGTGAAGTCCTCCTAGGCCCCGTTGTGCTGGGGCCGTGAGCCCGCTGCAGAGCACCCGACCTGCGCGGGGCCTGGCGAGCGCCTGAGCGGGGCGTGGGCCCGCGGGGTCAGGGTGGTCCTTGGGAACCATGCCGGGGGAACGGGATTGAGAGAGGTGCATGGGATGGTTGGAAGTCCTCTAGTTTTACTGCCTGCTCCAAAATGTGTTTTCCTTTCCAAAATGCACGTTGTGAGCGTAACAGTCTCTACCTTTGCTCTTTTTGTCTTCCAGAGCAAGGAGATTGGCTTACAGATGCATGAAGAACTCTTGAAAGTCACCAATGAGCTTTACACGGTAAGTGATGAACTCATCCTTCTGTCTAACTTGTGCAGCAAGGGGAGCCCAGGAAACTGATTTGTTAGAACAAAATGTCTGTTAAGCATTACAGTTACTTTAGGAGTCTCTCTCACCCTCGTGCCATCACGCAGTATAACACGCTTGTTAGAAACATTTAGCTCTTCGCTGGTTTTCATGGAAGCAGAGGAGAAACTCCCAGCTGTCCTGCAGTGAAGAGCTTCCATGTCTTCATCAGGCAGTGGATCATGCCATCTGTGTCACTTGAGCACAAATAGAGATGTCTTGGGCATGATCCAGGATGACCCCTGGCGTCTGCAGTGTTCTCACCTGCCCTGCCTCCTACACAGTGTTGCCCCTTTCAATTTTCGCTTGCACGGTGCTTTCTGCCAGGTGCTAATGGCTCCTGAGTTGTGCTCTGAGTTGTCAGTGCCAATTTGTGGCTGAAACTTGACCTGCTTATGAGTCTGGTAGCCTGTAGATGCTGGCTGAACATAGCTTCTGCTGATGAATTCACAGAACTTCTGACTAGCATGTACTCCCCTTCATCTCCCTGCTCTGAGGAGCACTTTGGTGGCAACAGTCTATGCCTCCAGGTGAAATCATGCCGTTATTCAGGACATTGCTCTTCAAGTAGGTTTTCATAGTAAAAATCCTTGTGTTGCTTCTGTCTCTTGCCCCATAGGATTTTATTTTATTTGTGCTTTAGATTTAATGAAGCACTATACCATCTGTCTTATATAGGAAAATTGAGATGATAAATTTGCTTTCTTCAGTTGTAACTGTTACTGGTACATAAATTACACTGTAGTAGGTTTACCCCTGAACAATGATTTTATTCCATTTTTTTTAAATAGGCCTAAACATCTTACTTGAAATTTCTGCCAGAAGTCTTCCTCTTAATAGTCTTTTCCTGCACTGGTTGTTGAAGGACTTGGCTTTTGTGAGTCCTGCAGTGGGGGTGGTCAGCCAGGTTGGATTAAAAAGCCTGCAAAAAGGCTGGGATTGCATTGTTGGTGGCTGAATGTCACAGGGTGTGTTAGTGCTAGCGACTAATCAAGATTAATTGCAGCAGCAGTATGGCAGGTGCAAAACAAACAAAGAATAACAGGGGTTGGGCTGACCTTGGTGCTTGTGGACTGGTGTACTCAGAACCCACACGTGGGACGGGAGCATTGCTGGAAGGACACAGTTAAGTCAGTCTGAGGATCAGAAGTGAGCTGGGGGCTCAACTGCAGGAAAAGGAAACTGCAAGGAAAACAAGAAAGTGTAATTTTGATCCTCTTGGATCTGTGGCAAAACTCATCTTCAGAGGAACTGAACTTTCACTCCATTTACTGCTTTGCTCCTGCATGCGGAGAAGAATGTGTTTAAAAGGTCAGACAGACTGGAATGGGTGGAAGAGCTTTGTGCTTCTTTTGAGCTGACCTTGCTGCTAAGATAACACAGCAGTTATGTCACAGAATCACAGAATGGCTGAGGTTGGAAGGGACCTCTGAAGATCATCTGGTCCAACCCCCCTGCCAAGCAGGATCTCCTAGAGCACATTGCACAGGGTGGCATCCAGGTGGGGTTTGGACATCTCCAGAGAAGGAGGCTCCACAACCTCCCTGGGCCTCCTGTCCCAGTGCCCCGTCACCCTCCCAGTAGTGAAGTGCCCCCTCATATTCTGGATTCAGTACATGAGGTAGGGCCTCATGAGGGCAGAGTAGAGGGGGACAGTCACCTGCTGAATGGCAGCACAACCCTCTGGTGTATGTCATCCTGCTGGAAAAGAGTGTGGGGAGAGACAAGCTGATTTCAGAAATCACGGCAAAATATGAACGAAAGCAGGCCTTATCAGGCAACCCAGATCATCTTCAATCTCTGCAGTACAGACCAGCTCTCCTCCAGGCCATGTTTTTTTGTCCTTGAGATACCCGGTGGAAGAGGCCTAATTGCATGCTTGGCTTGCAGGTTGGTCCACTGTGGTAGTATTGTTTTGGGACATCTTTGGGGCGGGACTGATGCTGGCATGTTCATCGCAACATGTTGTGTACTCAAGAGCTGCATGTCCAATAACTGGCTCCTGACAAAATCAGGTACAGAATAAGGACAACTGGCTCAAAGGTGCAATGCTTATTCTTGTAAAATGTCATCCATCTGCAGGCCGCACAAGGAAACCATTTATCTCGCCTATGGCCAAACCATGTACCCACAGTACATTTGTGCCCTGGTGAGGCCCCTTTCTCAGGCTTTGAGAGGGGAACTCTGTGCAGTGTGTGGAAACAATACAATTTTTACAGGCTTCTGAGGCATTCACTGTCTCAAACTTAAGCCAAAATAACTAAATTCATTTTAGTTCAGCCTTGTTGCTGTTTTGATGCAAGTCACCCTGCAGACTCTCTCTGTGGCAAGGCATAACCCCCCCAAACCACCCTGATTTTAATTAAATACGAAGTAGTTTCATGCTGAAGTAGGAGTACCTGTGAGTGGTTTTGTACAGAAATAAGCTCTGGATTAAAGCCGGTTTCATTAATTTGATTTTTGTTTATAGACTCCTGCAGATAGGTTGTCAGGATCGAGTCTGCGGAGGTCTGATGTTCTTGTATGCCTCTGCTCACAGGCCGCTTCCCCTATTGTAAGCATTTCTGTTTGAAGAATTCAGGCCAAAATTAGGGTAAGAAAAATAAAATGGCCCCACAGCAACGTTCTAGTAGTGGTTCCTGTAAGCTCTGTGTAATGATGTGCAATCTGATGTATGGAAGTGACGACGTGCCACTTGATGTGTGGGACTTAGCCACAATGCGGCAGGCTCTAGCTGAAGGCGGCCACTCAGGTTCATGTCCGTACTGTGATACGAACTGCGGTGATTCTTTGTCAGAAGGTGTCACGGAAGGGGATTAATAAGTGTGAAATTATTTGTATTAGTTAGAAAAATATCTGCAGATTCCTTACCCAGGTTAAAAATAAGCCCTCAGTCTTTGTGTGCCAGCAGGAACTGGCTGGTGGAGGTGTTCCCTTCCTGCAGCGAGCGCTGTGACGTGGCAGCCCGAGCTGTCCTGCTGAGCAGTATTTGCTGCAAGGGTCGTGCTGCAGAAGTCATCGACTGGCTCACACAGTAGAAATACATTGGTACGTCGTGCTCTGTTACACCACAGAAACCCACTGAAAAGGCCTTGATTTTCTTAAAAGAGTGGTATTGCTGCATCGCTGGCAGTCGGTGCCCGTCGGTCCGATGGATGCGCCCCTTTCTTAGACTGGAGAAGAGGGGACAGGGGTCCTGGGCTGGCTTTCCCGTATGGCTGTGCTCACCTCTCCATTTGGGGCCCCTTGACCTCAGGAGGGCCCGAGCCTGCGCTGAGCAGGGGTCAGGCGGTCTCTGGGCTGACTGCAGTTGTGGGTCAGGACCTAACGATGAGCTGTTTGGAAAGATGAAGCGCTCCCAGCTGCAGACAGCAAGCAGTACCATTTGTGGCTGGTATTTTGGCAGTGGCCTTTATTCAGAACTTGTTATTAATATTGGAAAACATCTTGTGTTGTTAAATAACTAATGAATATTGGAACATATTTTTCTCCTTCCACTGCAGCTAATTAACTTATTTGCAGAAAGATCCCAGGGACGCAGCTGTGGCAGTTTTTCTTTATGAGACAATAGCACAGGGGCAGCGTGACTTTGTTCCAGGCGCTGGGAAGGCATCAGGGAATTGCGGATCAAAGGGCTGATTGCTGCAGTGCAGGCAGACCTCATTCAAAATTAAGGCAGATATTAAAACACTCAAAAATGTCCCCTGCATTTCCAAGTGCAAGCTGCGCTGCATGGCAGCAGACGAGGAGCGTGGTTGGCAGCGAGCTGTTCGGGGTGTCCATGGCAGTGGTGTGAGCGCCGGGGTGTGAGGAGAGCGGTTTAGCCGATGGCCGTGCTCAGTCCTTCGCACTTTGTTAGAGACCTGCAGGGAAGCTGTACGCGTGGCTCCCATGGTGCTTCTTCGGGGTCAGGGAGGAGGAGGAAGGGCCTCTGTGGAGTTCCTCTGAGACCTGCGTGGGGCTGCCAGGGCCCTGTGGGGTTCGGAGCCAGCGGCGCGGCCTGGCCTCTGCCCCGCGGTGCGGGTGCTCCCGGCGGGAGCCAGTCCCGTTGGGGGCAGCCGGGAGGGGGCTGTGACAGCAAAAAGGCCGCGGCTGCGGTGGCCTGGGGTGAGCGCAGGCAGCTGGTGAAGTAACCGAACTTTTCTTGTTAGGTAACTAGGTCGTAACCTTGAGATGTCACAAAAATTGTGCAAGCTGGTCTGTCGCCCAAACGCTGGGCTTTGCTGTTGTGTTGCCTTCCGGGTGCTGCAGAAACCTTTCTCGTTACTGCCAGGCTGCGCTGAAGTGCAGGGCTTCTCTACTTCACTTTCCTCTGAGTTTTTCACAAAAAGGTGGTGGCAGATGATAAGGAGGTCTCAGGGAAGCCCTTCGGTCCTTCTCCTTGGTGTGTGTGCTGTGATGTTCACTGCCAATACTGCCGTTGAAATACGCGGCTCACATTTGTAGGATTTTGAACTGACTGTCTCAGAAATAAGGCTCAAGCCTTTGCTTACTTCCCCTTGCAGTTGCCTAAAATGATAAATGCCAGAGCTGGCACGTTTGTGCAGTCTCCGGTGTGGCATTTGGAGCTCGCTTGTAGCTGACGTCTGTGCTTGGCGGGAGAGGCCATCATACGTTTTAGCCGCAGCTTGTCCAGCACCGCAGTTTATGCTGACAACCACAGCTGAGGAGAACGCTGTTTTCTTCATCCAGGGTTGCGTGAAGTTGCTCTGCAATTGTGGGATCGTGCTCCTTTTAACTCGGGGCTCTCTGACCCTTCAAGGCTGCTGTGGCACTCGCGGTGTTGCCGTGTGGTGCTGGGCTCAGTGCTGGGCCGCGAGCGCTGGCGTTGCTGGGCCGCTCTTCTGGAGCCCAGGAAAACGTTTGCCTTGTGGTGCTGACGCTCAGCCACCGTCTGGGGGGAGCGTTTGCTGAGCGAGGAGGGCGTCCTTTTAGCTCAGCTCTGCCTTCGGCCGCCCGCCAGCCGGCGCTGGGTGTGAGGTGACCACGCCATGCCTTCTCTGCCCTCCGACTGATGTGCCCCCTGCCCGCGGGACAGGCACAGCCGCTTTCCTTGCAATCCCTTGCAATCCCTTCTCTTGCAAGGGATTGGTGTTGTCCTCTTCCATTCGGAGGAGGAACGTTGAGGTGGAAAAGCTCGTCAGAGGGCCTGGTGCAAGGACGCTGCCTGCAGCCATGGGGGCACAGGCAGCGTCCCGGCCACTCTGGCGGCAGCCGCAGTGGTTCTTCCTGCAGCGCTTGGTTGCCTACATGGGTGTTAAAGCCTGGGTCCTGTTGGCATCGTGGTAATGGGTAAAGGCAGAATGAAAGATACGGTTCTGTAGTAGTTTGAATCATTTGATGTTGTTAAAGCCTTTGTGTAATGGTGCAGAAAGGGGAAGGAATCAGGATGTTTGCCTGGGGGGTTACAATCTGTCCTTAAACCTCATGGCAAGAGAAGCTATTTTGGTTTCAGTCCCATTTGCAGTCATCTTCCGTAAGCTGTTCTAGCAAACCCAGTTGGAGGCTTTAATTATTTTTGCATTGCTAGCTGCTTGTTTGCAGGGGTACACGTCAGTGCTCTGGAATACCGTTAGTGTCTGGGGGCCTGTTTAACTAGCTCGAGTTTGGCTAAGTCCCTTTGAGAGATTGTTCTTGGCTTTGGATTGTTCTTTAAACCTCTCAGAGAGGTGCCATCAGTCGGTAACTGCCTCCTGGTCTTGCTCCCCTCTGATGCCTTCTTCACTACGGTGACTAACGTGTGGGGTGAAATGTTCATAAACCTCGTTGATCTGAAGTTGGATTTAATCTTGGGCCATTTCAGGGGAATTCTTTTGTGAGATGAAGTCATATGATGCTATGGAGAAAGGGATGGAGTGCCTTCAGCAGATCAAACCCTATCACAGTGTCACTGCTGCTTTAGACCTGACGGCAAGGACCCGCACCCTGCTGTGCAGGCTAGTAGGGCTGTGATAAGAGTCCCTTACATGCGTGACCACGTTCCCTGCAGCAGTGACTGTACGTACCTGTGAGAGCCCTCGTGGCGGCTGTGCCACAGCTCGCCTGTGCCGTGCAGAAGGCTCATCAGAAGGGAGGAGGCAGAGCCGTGGCATGTCCCAGCGAGGAAGCAGCAGCACCAGTAACAGCTGGGTCTGTGGAAGGGCAGGAGCACAGGGAGCTGCTGCTGTGGGCTGCCCTGCACCTCCGCGTTGTCCAGCCATGGCATCCACACCTGTGCCAGCCCCCATCCCATTGCGGTCAGCGCCCAGGCACTTAGCATGAGACTGACTTTCAGCGAGAAGTCAGGCATCTCGAGCCTTGTCAAGGCAATGTGAAATAAGACATCCAGATCCTGAAGGGAGATGATCAAAGGGGACAATGTGACTAAAGGCATAAAGGGAGAAGAGCAGATGCATTCCTCTTGCCAGCTCTGTTAAAATGATCACAATGTGCCCGCTGGGCTTTTGTATATGAAAGGAAATTCTGTAGGAGAAGTTGCCTTGCAGGAGTTTTCCTGGCAATAGATCAGTATCATGTATCCAGTCACCGATGGGGAACTTGAATTTAGGGGAAGAGGCATTGCTGCCATCCACCCTGGCACTGACCGGCAGCAGTAAGATGGGAATTCAGTGATGATAAGAGACAAACTCAATTTCTGCTTGAAAACTGCAGCTCTTCCACCTTCGAGATGAGGTCTGCTGTCAGAACGGTAGAACAGGGATTTATTCAGGTGTAGGAAGAGGGGAGTTGGGCCAAAAGTGGCATCAGGTTGATTCTTGCCTCTTCACGGTCTCTTGTCATGGAGGCCCTTGTCCCAGCGGCAGAGCACTGGAGGTGATTCCTTATTTTCCCCCAGGAAGGTGAACAGAGCTCTCTGAGAGCAGGTGTGTGCTGGAGTCATGTCTTAGGCTGTTCTCGCAGCAGGGACTGAGCGCCGTGTGGTGGCTCTTACACCAGCACTGTGCTGTTACAACATCGCGATGTGGTGGTTTTGTGATAGTTTTCTCCTCACCTTGTTGTTCCTTAATGCCATAGTGGCCTCAAACACCCCTGGCAGAGCAGACGCTGCTCTCCACACACCCATGGCTGTTGTCCTCACCTGGTGCATTGATGCATCTTCTGGCCATGGAGGAGGTGACTCACAAAGTCTCGTTTCCTCAGGTGATGAAGACCTACCACATGTATCATGCAGAAAGCATCAGTGCTGAGAGCAAGCTGAAGGAGGCAGAGAAGCAGGAGGAAAAGCAGTTCAACAAGTCAGGGGACATCAGTGTGAATCTGCTGCGGCACGAGGACAGGCCTCAGCGGCGGAGCTCCGTCAAGAAGATTGAGAAGATGAAGGAGAAGGTGGGTGAGTGGGATGGGTGGGGGAGCCAGGGGCGGCTGTCTGCGGGGCTCCCTGTGCAGTGGGGGGAGTTTGGCTCTGGCCCATTTCGTTTACAAGTAACACCACGCCAGCTTCTGTAAATCCTCCTGGATGCTGGAATCTCCAAAACTGTTTAATTCTCGTGTTAATTTCTGAGAATGAGCAATAGCTTCCTCAGCTGGGAAGCATTCTCATGGGTGTTGACCCAGCACTGGGATTTTGTCCCCCAGCAAGCCTCTGTGAAGAGTTAATCTGTGCTAAACCTTTAGACTTGTGATCTTTCTGAACAAATACCCCAGATCCAAGCACATCTGCTATTGTACAGAGTCTCGAATTCTGGGCCCTGTTCTAAATTCTGTAGCTTGGGCCTCTGGGCTGGATTCCACTTTGATACAGCTGCATAAATCTGGATTAAGTCCAGATGCATGTCAGCATATCTGGAAGAAAATTTGGCCCTCTAATTTTGATTGATGCCAAAACCTCCATGAACGTACAGATAAGGAAGAACAGCTGTGCTTCGGATGCACGGGGTTGTCTGAGCAGAATGCACTGATTGTGCATTGGCTGATTGTATCCGCGACGCTCAGATGTGCTCTCCTCCAGCCTGGCAAGGGTGTCTGTTATCACACCTGATACCAAATTTTATTAATTAACATGTCACACCCAGGTTCTGGGATGCTGTGGGGCCCTGCAGCAAGAGAAGCTGTGTAAGGAGCATCCTATTCATGCTCTAATGCTCCCTTTTGCTTTTTCAGAGACAAGCCAAATATTCTGAAAACAAGCTGAAGTGTACAAAAGCCAGGAATGACTACCTGCTGAACCTGGCAGCCACCAACGCAGCTGTCAGTAAATACTACATCCACGATGTCTCCGACCTCATTGATGTAAGTGCTTCCTCCGTCTGCATGCATCCTACTGTTTTTTTCTCCTGACAAGTGCACAGCTAAGACTTAGGCATGGTTTGGTTCTTAAACGCACTCTCACTTAAACGCACTTTCACTCGTACATGATGGTAATGAAGGGGGATTTGTCGGGGCTTTAAAATATGCTTAATTGAGGCCTGATAACGTGCTGTAAACTTGGATTTTTTTTCCCCTGTGTTTTTTTCCCTTGCAGTTACACGCATGCATTTGACTTGCCCCTCAGCTGATATAGGCATATATGGGTAGAACTGGAGCTGCCATTATATGGGAGTCAGCCCTCTCTGAACTTTGTGGTGGCCACATGATCACACAACAAAGTAATTGATTTTTATTTGTGCTACGTAGAACCTTCTGTCATCAGTGTCTGGAAAAAAAAAAAGGATTTTTTTTGTTATAACTGCATGATACTTACTGGCATACATGCCAACACCTTTGTGAGTGCCTAAGCAAGGAGTCCAGGATCCAACTCTGTGGTTCAGGCACCTGTAATACACAGTTACGAACTAGAAACTGCCTGAATGTTTTATTCATCTTTCATGTCATATCACAAGCATGTTGCAGTCTGGTTGTCTTTTTATATTGTATTGGTTCTTGCTTTGGGACCATGTAGAAACAGTGCTTTCCTTCACGTTAAAGTGACAGCTTCATATCCGTGGCTCTCATTGGGTAGGATTTCCTGCAGCTGAAGCTTTTCCAAGTGGAAATTCTTCTCCAAGCCTTTGGAGTAGAATTTGCCATGGGGCGAGCCAGGTGACCCTGAGGTTTCCACCTAGCACATTGATCAGTCTGCATCTCAAACAGATGCTCCCATGGAATTACATACATTTCCATTTTTGTTGTTGAAAACAGAAAAAAAAATCTTTCTGTTACACATATCTGCAGCTTTTATCAGTTTGAGTCAGTGCTCAGCACTCTAGCTTCGGTGGCAGTTAGGACGTGCTGGCAGTTAAGCACACGTGGAAGTGCTTTCTTAGCTAGGGGCAGCACTTGCTGAGTTGAATCAGCATTGTTCCTTGCACAGCGTAGCCTCAAGGCAGTGACTCCTGGAAGCAAGTTCTGTAGTGATGCCAGGAATTGAACCCGTGTGTGTATCAGTGACTCCTACAAGCTGCCTTTACATGATTCAGGAGAAGGGTTTTCCATCTCTTCCTTTGATAGGTGTCTTCATGGTGGTAGGGATTGCACTACACAGTTTCTTCCTTCTGAAGTTGCTTCAGTGAGCACATAAATAGCTAATCTTTAAGTACCCGGTTAGCCTTCTGGCTTCATCATTACCTAAATGTATAATTTAAAAATGTGCTGGAGTGTTTATTTTTTTTCCTAACCAATTAATGTATATTTATTCTTTCAGTCATTAATTAAAATAAGGCTGATGCAAAACCCCTGAGGAATATGAAGATTTTAAGATACAATAAAATATATTCTTAGTATGTTCTTATTCTCTTTATTTAAGATGTGTTCAGCCATCTTAAAAAATACACTGAATAGCTCAGTCATGGAAACAGTTGAACAGCAAGGCTCAACACCTTGATTTATTCATGGGGTTTCTGTTTTTTGTCGTGTATTTTCCCTCCCTCCACACACACACTCTTCCCTCCTTTTTTTTTTTTTTTTTTTTTTTTTAAAAAAAAAAAATATTTTTGTGGAGTTTTTGAAACTTAGATCTTCTGGAGAGTTGATGAGTTCCAGTTTAGTTCTGGCTGTTAATATTACTCCTCCCAGCTTTGTTTCCTTGTGCTGACACTTCCACTGGAGTCAGCATATGGCTTTTCTTCTGTGCTCCAGGAGTCCCTCCAGGGGACTTTAACCAAAGTATCTTCAACTCCGTGCAACTAAATTCCCCCCCAGTTACTTATCCTCTTAGCCAGTGAAAACAAAATACTCTATGTGTGAGTGGTGTGTGGGAGCCCTGATTTTAAATCCCCAAAGCGAGAGCAGTTTGTTTGAACAGACTTCTATAGAAATTCAATGTATTTTGCGAGAGCATGTCATGAAGGTTTTCAGCATGGTGCAGAAGAAGGGAATCCCGTTTAATGCAATCCGCTAACACTGAAATGGAAAGAAAAGACAGCCATCAGAGCCAGCAACACTGCGCTTCCTGTAGGTCTGTAATGCATGTAAAGGAAAACGGAGAAAAAAGGTGGTTTGAGCTGTGGTTTTAAAGTTAGCATTTTAATCTTAGTACATTTAACACTAAGAGGACAGTGCCTCTCACTCTGGAACCCCGGTGTTGCTTGCAAACATCAGGTCTGTACCACTGGAGTATGCTGGATGTGGGCCACCCGCTCTTTGGGGATAGTGTTCCCCACAAAGGATCCCCGCGGGCGTTCCCCACAAAGGATCCCCGCGGGTGTTCCGTGGGACGCAGCAGAGAGGCTGAGGGCAGGGGCGTGAACTTGGCCTTCGTGCCCAGAGCCAGCAGAGCGGCTGCGCCCCGGAGCTGGGAGCTTCGCCTGATGGGAGGAGTGAGCCTGGACCAGGAGGGCGATGGCGAAGGTGCTGCAGGGTGGGAATATTGTTTTGTTCCAGATTGCAATCTGGCTGGCCGTGCTTTAATGGGATCCTAGCGGGGTCGGTGCGTGGCGGTTATGCTAATTCTCCACCCTGCCTCGCCAAGAGGGATGATTAACGATGTAACGGGCTGTTGTTCTGGGACACAGGGGGGTGACGGGGGCTCCTGCACACCCTTCGCATCCAGCGCAAATTGCCATGTGCGGTTTTTTGATTTGTACGCAAATCTGAACCGTCAGAACACTGGAGCAGCTAATTTAGCAGCGTTTTCCCCAAATCCCAGATGGCTTGGTGTCATCTATTAGGCACAGCCTTGACATTTCTTCTGCCCTCAACATCACCGCAGAATAGTGACTTTTATAACAAAGCCTTTCTGCTAATCTCCCGCTCTGGTGAAAAACGAGGTCCCAGCTGCTCTGGGAGAGCAGAGAGTCCTCCCAGGGCTTCGGTTTTAATGAGAAATGTAAAACTCGATCAGAGGAACCGTGAAGTGGCACAGGGCGTGTCTGGCTCCTTCTGTCTCCAGTGGCCTTTTTGTTTCCTCCTTTAGAAAGGAGAAAAAGAATATGGAGACAGCTCAAATGAGACTTGTACTTAAAGCACGCTGCTTGCCTCTTCCCTCGGAAGAAGCACGTTTGTATCAGAACACCTGGGTTCTTCTCTCATTTCTGCCATTAGCTGTCCGACCAAGTTAATCTCTGTGGTCGTGTATGTACAGCAGAGATAAAGCTGTTGCCATCTCTCTGGAGCTCCGTGTGCAGTAGCTGCAGAATATTTTGAAGTGCTCACACAAAAGATAACACTGGATTTAGAAGGTACAACGTGACGGTCGGTGTGAATACAGGCCGATCCACCAGACAGTTCAGGCTCTGTTAAATCTCTTCGAAACGCAGCTAGCCTCCCTGTACATTGGGGTATTCGCCATAGCTGGGACAAACAAGCAAGTAAAGGAAAGGAACTCTTGGAGTTCAGCATTACTGCCAAATTTTGGATACTAGGAAAGTCAGCTGATGGCATTGTCATTTCTCGTATGGTCAGGTGCTGTTTAGCCAAGAGACGAAACAGAAATGTCAGAATTGTTACGCCAGGAACCTGCAGTTAGCTTCCTTCCATCACAGTACAGCTTTGGGTTGTAAAAAACGTAGAGACAGCAGAGGCCAGAAAAAGGAACAGAAAATACCCATATGTGGAAAAGAGAGAGTGAAGGGAAATGAAGGGGACTGTGTCTCCAGCTACTGTTGGGGACTGCAGGGGTTGGGGTAGGCTGTGAGTAACGTGTGAGTAACGGGATGGGGGGCAGGACGGCTGGGCTGCTGGACGCCTGGCTGCCCTCGTGTGCGTGGGCTGGCGTCCTGGGGAGACGGGGTGCTCAGGGGTGCTGAGGCCAGGTGCCATTTCGTTAGGGTCTATTTTCAGGCGCCTCTCGCAGCTCTCATTGTTGTCGTTTCCATCATCAGCTAATTGCTGGAGCACATCTGTGCCTGCAGACCCGGCGCGGGCAGCAGCTCGGCTGGGCAGTGCTCCCCCCAGGTGGTGGCACGGGGATGGCCCCCCCTGCCTGGGGGCTGCATGCGCCTCTGCTGGCTTTAACAACTGGGACCGGCCTGTACGAGTGGAAGGTCTCTTCTGGGGGGGGTGCTTGAAGCCATTTTTCCAGCATAGAGTCCTTCAGTTGCACAGAAGTGCCACCTACGCTGTCCTTCGAGCAGGCTTTCTGCCAGGCGCGGGGCTCCTGCCAGGTGGGTTTGTCACGCAGGCTCCACGCGAGGCAGAGCCACCACTGCAACGCCGCGCGGAGCGGCCTCTGTGGCTCTAACCTCCGAGGGACGAGCGCCTGTACTGCGGCTCGATGCACGGTACGCCTGCAGCTGGGAGATCGGGCTTCAGGGCACTGTCAAATGGTCAACAGCACAGCAATAAGGAGAGTAAACAACTGGCATCAGGAGGAGCTGGCCATCTCAGGAGGCTCGGTGCACTTCACTGCTGCGTCCGTGCTACCCGGTTCCCTGCAGAGGAGGCGATGTGGGACTGCTGCCGGTGGCCCATAGCACCCGAAGCAGGCAGCTGCCCCTGCTGCAGGGGGGAGCTGCGAGAAACAAAACGCGTTTTTAGGAAATGCTGTCACCAAGTGTGGTGGCAGCGAGCTGGGGCTGCGGGGGTAGGGGTGCCACGGCGCCGCACAGCGTGAGTGCTGTGCTCTGGGAGGCTGCGGTGAGTGGCGGTGACGCTCGGTGACATACGGTGGCACCCCAGGGCATGTGCTGGGGGTGCAGGGCTCGGCGGGGTGCCTGATTTCCCGTGGTGCTGCGAGTCAGAGTTGAGAACAAAAATCTCAGCTGTTGTGGTTGCAGAGGTAGCCTGTGAGCTTTAGTGCTGTGACAAAGCATGCCTGGCCTTTCAGCCAGCATTGCTGGAGCATGGGCTGCCCAGCCAGGGCAGAGGCTGTCAGTGGAAGCAGGTGGTGAAATCAGAAATAACTCTTCTGTTACGGGCTTTATGCACTGTAAGAGAATAAATGCTTAGGTATGTATGATCTCTTTCAAAACGGGGCTTGTGTGGATGAAGAGGAGGGGAAAGAGGTGTGCTTGCTTGATTTTCTTTCAGGAGTCTGACATCTTTTGTTCATATACTAGTACCCTGCTTTAGTAAACTTGCATTCTAATTCTATATGCAGGTTATTAATAATAGCTACCAGAGCTACCCATTTGTTAGGGGAACCCTACATCACGGTACTCTAATAACAATGTTTTTTCTAAGCTGTTCTTGGAGCGCTGTATTAAACTCGCAGAATCCAACCAATACAGACCTCCTACGTTTGGTCTGTCCTGGCTTTAAAAATATGGCAAATCTGCATTTTTTGCAGGCGTTTGCACCTAGTAACAATTTTTTCCTCATGTGGACGCTGTGGACATTGAAATTGGCTTGTTAAATTAATTAAGCCCTTGTGCTGATTGTTTTATGGCTTGGAAGTATTGTGCAGGCTGTAAACTTTACTGCCTGAAGATAGTGAGCAGTCCTGTCCCATGGACCTTGTAGTTTGGAACAAAAAAGCAACAACATTCCTTTGGAAAAAAGAATTCCCTCTCGATGCTTTTTGCTGCTGCTTTTCCCAGTAGCTTGAAAGAATAGCCTCGAGGTTTTAATGTCCTTTAAAAGATTAATTTACCATTGAGTTCATCTTGGAAAAAGAAACAAAACAACACACGCACAAAAGCCCTAAGAAAATGTACACAGAAGAGGGGTTGCTATAGAGAGATTAAGGAGCAAAATAAAATGGAGGTTAAAAATCCTTCAGAAAGAAACCCGCTCCAGGGACCAGAGAGTTAATTAACTATGGTGAGATTTGGAAAAGGACTGCGTAACGTTCAGCTCTGTAATATTTGTAGTTAAGGAACCTTTGATTAGAAGTAATCAAATCTCACGCTTCAGGGTGTGAGTTGATTACCGTGTGTCGGGAAGGATCCTTCCCCTGCCCCCACCCCCCTCCGTACCCCCTTCGTGTTTGGCTAAGGATGAATGGGATGTTCAGGGGTTTACGTCTCCGTGTCTGCCTCAGGCAGAGCACTGAACTCCACACCAAGGCTGTTCCTTCGGAAGAGATTTGCAGTAACTGCTGCTAATCGCAAGCCGGGCCACGGCTCGCGCCGGGGACACGATCACCCAGTTCAGGACGCGTCTCAGAAGGCCGTGGCAGCGGGCTGTGGCAGAAAGGCAGCCGGGGGGGTCGGCCTCTGCCACAAACAGTTAAAAGATGGGGCTAGTCTGGGACCTGTTGCCTTTATGTGTAGAACGGGGTGCCTTCGGGGCCTGCTGCTGTTTGCCACCGCCCGCGGGCAGCCTGGGTGCCGCAGGGCTGCGGCGGGGCCGGGGGCGCGCTCGGCAGGAGGCTGTGCTCGGCGGCCGGCTGGCCAGCAACGGCGGGGGCAGCCTTCATCAGAGGCAGGCGGCCTCCGTGGCTCTGCTTCTTCCCATCCCTTCCGAGCAATTATTGGTGCCCGCTGGTGCGTCTCGCTGCTTTCTGCCTCCTCCTGGCACGGTTTAATTTCCACTCGGATCCATCTTGCAGCGTGCAGAGCCGGTTTGTTGTGGTCAGGTGTTTCTTTGCAGACGTTTGTCATCGTACCTTGACCAGGTTACCGTGGAACCAGGATGGTTTCAGTGCGGTGTTGCCTTGAGGGAAGTGCAGTGACTGGAGGCTGCAGAGGTGCAGCCGTTCTCTTCTCTGCATTTTAATGCCCAACAAGGAACCGTTCTCCACAGAAGTGGCTGAGAACAGAAGCGGGCACCCTAAGGCACGGGGCCGGGCGTTGGGCTGGGGAGCTGCCAGGAGTGTGCCCAGCTCCTGGGGCTGAGCTCCTCGCCTGGCCCCTCCTGGGCAGCTCTGCTGGGGCCGGGCTGGATTTGGCCGCGTTCACGGCAGTTTGACCGGAGCCAGCTTGCTTAACCTCCTGGGCCTCGCTTTGTTTCTTCGGCTGAACACTGTAATATTTGCAGCCCTTGCAGGGGTGTTACGAGACATAATGAATTAAATATGGAGAGCTTTGGGCTCTTTAGATGAAAGGCACTGCAGAAGTGCTAAGGATTATTATTTGTGCTTCTAATTTCTTTTCCATCAAAGGGGATGAGAGGGGCGAGAAGATGCCCTTTGTTCTGGAGCTGGGAGCAGGAGTTTGAAGTCTTTTTCTTTCTTTTTTTCTTTTTTTCTTCCCTACCCTTTGTGTGTTTCCCTGAGAATTGTGTGAAAGTCCGTGCTCTGCCTTTCCTCCTCTGGGCACCAGCGTGTGAAGCACCAGGCACAGCGCTAACCACCAGGGACTCGCGGGGCTGCACCGTGCTAGTGAAGCGGCTGAGTGCTGGGCCTTGCCGAGAGCTGCTAGCTTCAGCATGAGTCCTGCATTCAAAGTAAAGGAAAGATTTCACATTGCATTTAAATTTTTTCCCAAAGCATCTGACATTACGTTGAGCTCTGTCTCCTCGGATTCTGCGGCATTCAGTGATTTTCCTCTGTCATAGCTCTCCTTCGGAGGCTCTGGAAACTCCTGCCCATGACAGTGGCAGGTATTCTCTCCTGGCATTTTTTCCCAGGCGAGCGGCAATCATTTTCCAGGGAACAGAAGAATGACCGGGGCAGGTTTGGAGGGGCGCTGAGGAACCTGTGCGGTCCCCTTCGGGGAGCAGGTCCTGGCATTTCCTCCGCTGGGGCAGGCCCTGGCTCCGGTGCTCTGCTCAGGACAGCCGCCCTGGGGCTGCTCCGCGGGCAGATGGTGGCTGAGCTGGGCATCGCGGCGCTGCATGGCCTCGGCTCCGTCCCTTTCTGTGCGCTGCCCCAGGGCGGTCGAGCAGGAGTTGCTGCTCAACAGTCCTGTGGGAGACACTCACCGTGCTATGGCTAGGTTTTGCCCTGGGTTCAGCCCAGTTCCCCAGGAGCTAGCTTTCTGTGTAGCTTGCTGATTTATGAAGGCAGAGCTGTCCTGGTCCTTAACCGTCCATATTGTCAACTTACAAAATCAGAAGTTAAACAGAGGCGGGATAACTAGGGGATTGTGACCATTCGATCGTTCCTGCAGCACCCCCATTGCTCCATAGATGGCTTCAGCTGCTCTAAAAGGCTGGATGAGGACAGGCAGACCGTGTTCGTGTGTCTGCAAGCAGGAGTTGTCCTGTTTTGCTTTTACTGCTTGTTTTAGCACAGACTAAACCAAGTACAACTCCGTGACTTGATCTGAGCTGAGGGTTGTCTCTTCAGATGGGCAGGAAGAGCGAGATGACTTCCTTGGTTGGAGCTGCTTGTGGCTCCAGCTGAGTTTTCATATTTCACTTTGGGTTTATCAGTACTGGTCTTCTGATGCAGACACGTTTTGTGCCTTTCTGCATTGGTTAAAAGTAATTCCTGTGGACACTGCAGAGCTGGAAAAGGTGTCCCTGACACGCCAGCCCCAAACAGGGAGTCCTGGTCCATGAGGTACAGCCTGGTGGGGCTTGGGAAGATGGCTTAATACTGCCAGAAGCAAAGGGGAACCTGGTAAACCATGCGGGTTCTAGGCATGTTCGGTTATAGCTCAGAAAATGAGGATTTTCCACTTATTCTTTAATTGGTGTGGCAGCACAGCTTCAGAGCTTCTCTAACAGAAGTTGTCCTGTGGCAGCTCTCGTGCCCTTGGCTGGCAGCGTTAGCTCAGTCTGCTTGCCACGGGAGGTGTTTCTCGTGGGGTTTTCCCCTCTGTTCCTCCTGCGGACGTCTGTGACTCGCATCCCTCCTGCAGCTCACAGCTGTGTGCACGGCTTCAGGTCGGGAGCGTGCGACTGCTGCCCGTTGGCTGCGCTGCCGAGGGCGTGCGGCACTGGGCTCTGCCGCTGGACCTGGCTGCGCCGGGAGGCAGAAACAAGCGTCCTGAGGACATCTGATAATGAAACTCCTAGCGATGGAGAAAGCCATAATTGTCCAACTTTGTCCTCTCCCAGGAGCTTCGGCCCTTTCTCATGTCCCAGAAATAGATGCGCCGCATTTCTGGATCGCAGCCCTGTTGTTCCGCTGCAGTCTCCTTGCAGCCCCTCTCGCATGGCTCAGTCTGACGCGTTGCTCTTCTCCTACTCCCGGCCCTCCTGTCTGTCTGCCGTGCCCCTCCTTTCCCTGCAGAGCCGCTGCTGGCATCCAAACCCTGGGCGCTTCACTGGGCCTGCCTGCGCCCCCACTGCGGTGCCGCGGGCAGGGGCTGGTGGTCGCACCCAGCGGCGCGGGGGCTCGCGCTGCGCCACGGCTCCCACGTGGCTCCCTTGGGGACTGGCAGGAGAGCTGCTAAGGGGTGGGTTTTGCTCAGCTGTGATTATGCATTCATAGCAGCAAATCCCCATGCTGTTGCTATACTTAGCATGCCAAACTCAATTATATGGAGAAGAGAGTTTAAAAACAGGCTTTTGCTGCCAAAATACTGTACATTAGACAATTAGCTCAGAGTTTTATCATTTTCTCCAAGGTGAACGTGAGAATGATCAGTTATGCATGAGAAACTGCTCCATCGTGAGACAGGAAGGCAACCTCCTAGCCGGGATGGAAGGGCTTGCACATGCTGCAGGGCATTTCTCAGTGCCACCTTGCTTGAGCACCCATCCATATTTGATAACTTGGGAAATGGTTTCTTTGCGTAAAAAGTACCTGCAGGGCTGCTCCCAAGGTGAGAAGGAATGCCCTGGGGCAGTCTGTGGTGTGGGTCCTCCAGCCCTTTCTTTTCTGGGGACCTCTGCAGGGCGCAGGAGAACCGTGCTTTCACCTGATTTTTAACTCTCCTGCCTGAGCACCACCCGTGTCCTTCCCTGTAAAACCAAGGACACTAAACCCTAGTGCTGTGGCGAAGGTCCTACGTGGGGTAGTTGCACCATCTGGCTGTTTGTGCCCCTGGTGCCTGTTCTCCTGCAGTCTTCTTCTCCTCACCTTTTCATGTAGTACTGCAGTATGCTATCAGATATACCCCAGTACAGCAGAGCTGGTGTTTCCCTGGGCCATACACTGCTTTGCTGTGTGTTTAATGTGCACGCGACCCTCCAGAACAGTGATGGCAGTACCTGTGTGATACCTGTGCTTGGTGTTTCTCAGTGCTGTGACCTGGGGTTCCATGCCAGCCTCGCTCGGACGTTCAGGACGTACCTGTCTGCAGAGTATAACCTGGAAACCTCCCGCCATGAGGGCCTGGACATCATCGAGAATGCCGTGGACAACCTGGATGCGCGCAGTGACAAGCACACCATCATGGACATGTGCAACCAGGTCTTCTGCCCTCCGCTCAAGTTCGAGTTCCAGCCCCACATGGGGGACGAGGTACTGTGCTTGCTGCCGAGGTCTGTGGGGCTGCCTTGCAGCCTGGCCTGGGCTAGGTCTCTCTACCATCACCATTACGTTATTTCTTCCCTTTTTGTTCTGTCTTCACATGCTGCTATTCATGTTTCCTTTCTTAATGAGACATTTAGCTCATTAGGGCTCCTCCTTTCAGCGTGCCTCTTGCTCCTTGCCTTTCCCAATTAGAATGCCTGTGCCTTGATCCTCATCTGAACTGCCCAACAGATTTGTAAAGTGGGGCTTTGATTTACCTGCTGTAATTGGAAGACTTCAGAGCACAGCTTTAAAATGCTGGGTAGAAATGCCTTGTGCTGGCCCAGGTCCAGGGCACTGCTGCTTAGAAACTGGGCCACGCTGCCCCGGGGGATGTGAGGAGCTGAGAGAATCGTTTAGGTATTAAACGTGTGTGTCTGGTCAATGCGTGACCCACTGAATCCTCCCCTGTCTCTGGCATGGCTCTGCCCCAGGTGTGCCAGGTCAGTGCCCAGCAGCCCGTGCAGACCGAGTTGCTGATGCGGTACCACCAGCTGCAGTCGCGACTGGCCACCCTCAAGATAGAGAACGAAGAGGTAAGGACTTGTCTGGGTCTCGTGAGCGGCCTCACGGGCAGCATTGCTCAGCCCATGATGCAGGGGGTTTCCCGGTGGGGTCGGGTTTGGGATCCTGGCGGTGCTGAGGGCTCCCTTTGCAGCTCATGCATGAGTGAGCCCAGTAGGAGCTGCTTGTTGGCCAGTTGTTTTGGCTCAAGATGTGTTTTTCAGTCTGCTTCAAGAACATGCTATATTCTATGTCTGATAGGTACGAAAAACTCTGGATGCCACGATGCAGACTTTGCAGGACATGCTGACAGTGGAAGATTTTGATGTTTCAGATGCCTTCCAGCATAGTCGCTCCACTGAGTCGGTCAAATCAGCTGCTTCAGAAACCTACATGAGTAAAATAAACATCGCCAAGAGGAGAGCCAACCAACAGGAAACTGAGATGTTCTATTTTACAGTGAGTCTCATCTCATGTGATACAGGACACAAAGCATTAATTGCTAGGGCTGAGTCCCGCTTTAAATGCTCATTAGTGAAGAGTAAGAACCAATTCAGTCTCTTCAAGTATTTGTCTTCTGTCTGGTTTGGGATTGGAATGCATTTCACAGTGGCAGGGCAATGCACAGGGAATGACAATTCAGTGTCTGCCTTGATTTTGAAGGAGCAACTGGAGCAACCAGTTGTGACCAAAAGTGCACTGAAGTCTGCAGGAGTGGCTCAGAACTGGGCAGCAGGCTCCAGCTACACTCAGAGTGTTTCGCCAGCCGCTGGACTTTCCTGGAGGCCTTCACTCTTTTGAACCATTAGTCAAGCCTTGCTTTTCTGGTCTACACAGCTAAAATCCGCCCTTGGCCCAGGGGATGAACTACACAGTTATTTGCATCTCACACAAGTGCTGTAGGGAGCTGTGACAGCCTTGCTTTGCTGCTGCGTGTGTGCCAGGACGGAGGCAGCTGTGCCGTGTGTGCCCTGCAGTGTGTCCAGTACTTCACAGCCATGCTGCTCGCAAGGCTCTCTGTTCTAAGACTTGGAGTATAAATAGTAAGACAGCAGCGCAGCAGAAGTGCTCCTCATTTAAATGTGGTTACTAGGCTAATGTTAATAGCATCTTGTGATAAATATGTATGCATAGGAAAGCTTCTAATTTCTCTAACAGTGTTGTTATTCCAATTCACAGGGCTGGGGGCGGGGGGGGGGAATCATTGCAGTTGTGCAAGAGTTTAATTTTGCAAAAATTTGTGATTTTTCCCATTTTTTGTCTTTCATTTTCTACGTCTGATTCCCTTACTCCTCCTCCATGAAATGACTTGCTCTGGAGTGTTACTGGGCGTACAGCAGTCTGACAATGGCACAAGAAGCTGTGCTGCAGTTTGTGCTGCCCAGCTCACAGTGTCTGCCTGCCTGGGCTGGGCTGGGCTCCTGCACTGGGTGTGCTCCCTGCTGCATCGCTTGTGTGCACAAAGGCGAAGCCCCTGTCAGTGCAGGGAAAACCTCTTTGATTTTCCAGCCTGTTCTCAGAAGCCTGACAAAAGAAAGCTTGCTTTGAACTCTTTTCTTTGGAGCTCCTTGCGTTCCCAGGCAGGAGGTGCAGCACCAAGGAGACTGGGCTAATAAGATCATCAGGGCTGGGGCTTGGGCAGTGAGAAGTGATTAGACTGTGCTCCATCCTGCGGTGCATCTGACGCCTTGTTTGTTAGAGCCTGACAGCCTCTTGGAGTCCCTGTCAGTAGCCCCAGGCAAAAGCGTACATCAATTACAGATGATTTTTGCTGAGAGCCTTAACCCGCCTTGTTTGTTTTGTTCTGAATTGCAGAAATTTAAAGAGTATTTGAACGGCAGTAATCTTATCACGAAGCTCCAGGCTAAACACGACTTGCTGAAGCAGACTCTTGGGGAAGGTGAGTTGAGGAGTTGGGTTCAGAGGGAAATGCCCCATCAAAAGCAGAGATTTTAAAGCAGGCTTCATCTGCCAGCCTTACCTGCTGTCTGTATTCCCTGAGTTACTGATGGCCTCTCTGTTTGGCTGCTATGCTAAGTTTAACCAGAGACATGCAAAATAGTTATTTCCATGGAATATTATTCTTTTTCTAAGTTTCTTTGGGAGTGTGCAGGGGAAGCAGCCCTGTGTAGAAGATACAGGGCTCAGACTCCTATGGATTGGTGCAAGAGGTGATTACCTCTTGGAGGTTAACTTGATCACCTCCCTCTCTCCCACACAAAAGAACTATTGCTGTTCTTAGGAGGAAGAGTGTGGTGTCAGTTGTTTTAATACTCTGGGAGCTGTGCAAAAGCAGCTGTGCAACGTTTTCACATGGAAACTCTCTGAATTTCTTCCAGGTCATGGGATTGTCCTGCTATGTAGCCATTCAGCAAATGCTTAGCCCAGAAATGCAGAATGCTCTGTTTCAGCATGAGCTGATTCTCCTTAGGAAAAAATCTGGGTTTGCAAAACACTTGTGTGGAATTCTTTGCTTTTTTCAGTGAGGAATTGGCTGCAAGCTTGCTTTCTGCAGGTGCCAAGGGAGAACAGGAAGGAGGCATGTGAAGCCAAATGCTTGCTTTTATGTGCCTTAGAAAAAGGAAGAATAAATCAGCTTTCTTGGCCTTGGGAGAAATAAACAGCATGTGAAATGAGTTTAGTTTTTTTCAGTGGATTGACAAATACTTTAAAAAATGAACAGATCTTATCACTGGTAATATGCTGTCATTTATATGAAATCCAAGCTCTAAAAATACACGAAGGGAATGAGAATATTGACAGCCAGAAGAGCGTCTGCCTGATTATGATTAGATGGGCTGTTATCTCATAGGAGAAGCCAAGGAGCAGAATTACTCCACTGTATTCAGCTGCTATTAGTGGTCCTCCACGAGGCAGTTGGATAATCTCCGCAGCCTCCCCGGGGGCTTTGGCCCTTGTCAGACTCCCCCTTTCCCGTCTGAATCTGGCCAATCCCCAGCTACTGTAAATGAGCACTTACTGTGGAGGACCTGTGGTGCATCTGGTTATTTTTTTTAAGATGAGCTTCATATTGCAAATAAACCTTTAATGTCAGTGGGAGTAGAAGATGCTTTCCCTCCCTTGTGACTGAGCCTTGGACTTGTAATGTGCCTCTTAGAGGAAAGGGTTCGCATGGCAACCAGCTCGGCATCTCCTGCAACCTGCAGGGCTTTCAGGCTCGTTCAGCTTTGCCACAAACAATTAACTCAGGGCTTACAGAACCAGAAGCAGGGGTGTGAATGCTTGTGCATCTGTGTTTTAACAGTCATTTTCTGGTGACTAATGTGCAGACTTGATGGAAACTTATGTTTTTTCATAGGTGAAAGAGCAGAATGCGGAACAACCAGGTGAGAAGTTTCTTCTATTTCGTCTGCTTTTGGGAAGGACCTTTAGCTCGTGCTGGCAGGAGGAGGGCGGTTTGCTTGGCAACTGATACAGCTTGGTGGGGCTGAGAGTCAACTATCTTCCATCTGCCCTGTGCTGGCAGGCTGGAGGGTGGGCAAACCCAGGCTCTCCAGATCGCTGACCTGCTTCTCAGCTGCATTGCCTGAAGTGGAGTAATTAGGGTGATGACAAGCAGGCCCTTGTTTTTGCTGCAGTGTAATTTCTAGCTGGCTGGCTTGGAAGTGCCTGGAAGTGCTCTGTCAGCACGGTGCGCTGCAGTGTCTTGTAGGCACAGCTGAGGTGGCGTTGTGTTCAGACAGTGCAATACAAGTGTGTCTACCTGCTCCCTGCCATCCCTGTTCACTTAAGGACTTTGATATGTCTCCTGAAAACCTCTCCCAGCTCTGGCTTCTTTACCCAGGAGCACAGAGAATGCTTTTATTCTTAGACTTTCATCCAGCTACAGCAGGAGATATTCCTAGGGGTGAATGTAACAGGCAGGAGGCTTTGATCTGTGTCCAGTCCATAAAGCATCTCCACAGAGCTCTAGTGGCTTGCTCTGAGTGTGCTGGTTTCCGAACAGTAAGACATAGGCCAGCAAAGCCTGCAAAAATCTCCCCAGAACATTTTGAACCTCTTTTTGCGTCATCTTTTTACAATCCTATTTCAGAGTTTAATTAAATTTGCAATACCAGAAAAAAAAAAAAAGGCATTCCATGTGAGAAATGCTGAAGCAGATGGTGATGACTTGATCACTGGGCTGCCTTTCCAGGCAGGAAAGAGGCTGCCTGGGCAGAGGGCAGAGGCCAGCGGGTGCCTTGGTCTGCCGCCTTCTGGCTGGAGGTGGGTGTGCTGCCGGTGCCAGGCTGAGAGCGGCGTCAGAGCTGGAGCCCGCTGGGGCTCCCACACAAGGTGGGGAGGTGCCATTGGGACCGAGTGGCCTTCCGAGCCTGCGATGGGCAAGAGAGTGGGGGCACAGGCTGAGAAACCCGGACAGCCTCATGTCTTGCTGCAGCAATATGTTCCAAGGAGCTGCTCTTGAGCGTTTGCATGTGCTTGGCTGGTGAGCGGAGCCCTGGTCCTTCGGATGCACCAGGCAGGGTTATCTGCAGAGCTGGCAGATAAAAGCACACCGAAACAACTCGGTAAAATCTCACAGAATTTGCTCTTGAGTACTTTCTCAGGAGTGGGTGCCTGTGGACTGGTGGTGTGTGTTTCAGGCCAAAACAATCAAAGGAATGAATAACAGCCTCCTACATGAGGGATGATGGCACAACTCCCTGCTGCTTCTGTTTGCTTTTGTTTCAGTATTTGCTTTTACTTCACAAAGGAAAATAAACACGAGACAATCTCCTCCTTGTGCGCGGCAGCACTGTAAGCGCCGTCGGAACAACCTTCCCACCACACACAGCCCGAGGCCGGGCTGCTCTGGCCGCCTGGCTCCAGAGCATCACCCAGCGCGAGGAGATTACACCGCAGCAAAGGCTCTGGGTGTCCTCAGTTTGCAGCACACGGCTGCTCAGCTGAGAGTCATGCGGGCACTTCGCTGGGCAGTCATCATTTCTGCTCCTCAAATAGCAAGAGCTGTAAAGTTGAAGGAATGGTTATAGGCTGTAGGAGTGTACAGCCAGATCCTTTATTTTAATTAAAGGCACCTGATTAAGGAACCAGGGGATTACAATTATCACCTTTGCACTGTAGCTCTGTGTAAATCATATGTGTCCATTCAACTCTGCAAGCACTTTTGCATGAAGGCTCCCAGCACTCATTTTCATTTGCAGTCATGATCTGTCCTCTGCAGATGTTTGTGTAGCCTGGGGACAGAGCACAGATCAGAAATCGCTTAGAGAATTTATGCTATTTTTCTCCCTCTTCCAGATCTGTGTACTTGAGTTTTAATGTCCTTCGTTATCAGAAGAAGAAATGAAAATGTAATTATCATTACTGGAAGCAGCCCTCCAGACTGCTGATCAGAGCACTAACACGTTACTCATTTCCATGGCTGCATTTCCAGAAGCAGTAGTGTCCCTAACTCTTGCTGACATCAGGAGGGGCTCTGGGATCTGTTCCCTCAGACCGTAGTCCCCAGCTGGTAGGGGTGGGGACACCCCACTTCCCCGTGTGGGTGCCTGCCTTTGTTGTTCCTGCACAAGTGTGGGTGGGTTTGCTCTTGTGTGTCGTGTGTTGTCTGGGCTCACTGTTCTGGTTGTGTCCTGGATTCCTGGCAACTTCATGAATGCCTGCCAGAGGGACTAGAGACCATTCACATTCCTGAGAATGTCTCCCGGACAAGTTAGCTACAGAGGTGTTCCCACTGGCCTGTTTCAGACAATCTCTGAGCAGAACGAGGTCCATTTAGGAATAAGTGGGATTATCCCAGGGCTTTCCAAGGCCTAACGGGTTTTCTGGGATCTATCAAGGAAGCAGCTGAGCACTGTAACTGCTCTGTGTGCTTTTTCAGGCAGACAGAGTGCTGAAGTGGTAGAAATAGAAGGCAGGTGTTAAAAATCCTGCTGAGCACCAACGCCTTCATCTTACTTCTAAAATGTCATCCCATGCACCAGCACCAATGCAGAGCAGCAGTTGTGGTAGCCGGCGTCTCGGAGAGGGAGAGCGGTGCCTGCAGGGTGCGGGAGCCGAGGGCGCTGCTGACCAGCTGCGTTTAGCAGCTCCGTTATTCTCTTGCTTGAACGAAGCCAGTTCTGCGTGAAGAAAATTCCTGATCCCTCGTCATTCATTCAGGCTGAGGTTGCTGGTATGCTTACTGCTTTGTCACTGGAAACAGTTGTTGTCTGTGGCATGAGCCAGGAGCCTTCAGCACAGCTGTAGAAATAGGCAGTAGGGTGCTGTGTGACTGCAGCAGAGGTCAGTGCATGGCCAGTACCGGGGGACTGCAGGGATGGAAAGTAACAGGCAGGTCGGCTTGTTGCTGTTAAATGTTTATATTATCGAGATCAATTTGAATGCAGTCTTGAATGCAGTCTTGACCTCGACTTGAACATATGCACAGCTTGTATTGAACAGCCCTGACTTTGCTCCGGGCTGCCTACACATTAGCTCCACTGAACGCTCAGGCACCTTCCAGCTGCACCCAAGCTCAGCTTGGCCTTCGGGATCTGGAAAGCAAGGTCACCTGGCAGTGGGTCCAGTGTTAGTGCCAGGGTTGCCTGCCCTGCGCCGTGGCAGGGCTTCGGGGTAAGCAAAGGGCACGTCCCCGGGTGACACTGAGCTCCTCGTGGTGTCAGCCGAAGGGAGAGTGGCCACAGACTGCCTGGAGCCCGCGCCGAGTCCTCGCAGCGGGGGTTTTCTGTTTGGTTTATTTTTTGTTCTCAGTCATAACCGTTGAGATCTCACCCGTTCATTGCATTTATGTTGGTGTTTTGTTGATTTCTTTTGTTCCATTTTCTCCCAGGCCCCCATGTCTTCCCCCTAAGCCACAGAAAATGAGGAGACCTAGGCCTCTCTCAGTCTATAATCATAAACTCTTTAACGGCAATATGGAAACGTTCATTAAGGTACTCGCTGGCTGACAGTAAGAGTTTATGAACGCTGTGAATGTAATGGTGGCTTTCCTGTCCTATCTGCTGACTGCTTCCTTCCTCGGACAGGGGTTTCCTGGTCTGCCTGCACCCACTTGGCGCGGCCAGCGTGCGCTTTGCCTCCGTGACGATTTCCCCCCGTAGCCGTGCTCGCCCCCGGCGCGCTCCTCACCCGCCCTGTGCCGGGACACCCACGCCGGGACGGGGAGGCAGGGGGTCCCTGGGGGTGGCGGTGGTCTGCCCGGGGGCAGTGGGCAGAGCTGCTGCCTCTGTGCCGGCTGGCCTTGTGCCCCGAGCCCCCTCGGCACCGCACGGCAGCGGGAGGAGAAGCTCAGACAGCGAGAGGAACCCAGCCGGCCCTCAAGGCACCACACCTCTTAGATCTGCCGAGCCCGTGTACCTGAGGAACAGAGGGCAGCGTGGAAGGGTGCAGAAAAATGCTTTTGTAACCTCTGACAATCCCGTAGACCTGAGGTTGGGAAACCACTGATGATTAAACAGGTTTTTTGAGGTGGATTTCCAGGGATGTGCCCATTACTTGCTCGGCTCCAGCCCCGCGTGGTCAGAGCTAGCAGGGAAGAGTAAGGTTGTCTTCCAGTGCTGGGGCAAAATGGCTGTCGGGTGGTTTCCTCCAAGCCATCTCTGATACCCTGCAGCCCTGGTAAACCTTGACCAGAGTATTTTCTGTGTTCAGGTGGGGATGAACTCAGACTGACTCAGTTGATCACAGCACAGTCCCAGTGAAGGGGGCTTTTGGCCCTGCTTGTCCCAGGAAGTTACCCAAAATGAGAGGTTTGGGGAGAAAGATAAAGAGATTTGGTCCAAAGGATGCGTCCAGTTGTCTAACTATTGGTCCTCTTGCACTTTGCTATTGTCTGGTGACTTGAAGGATTTCTGAAGGAAGCAGTGCCTGTTTTAGGCCTGCAGTGAAGGAAGTTTTAACAGCAATACTGCAGGAAACAGCAGTATGAAAATGCTGGATTAGGTAAACTCGTAGGCATTGACTGGCTCTGAGTTGTTCTTTCAGTGCAACCATAAGCCTAAAAGCAGTGTTCATAAGCAGTGCCCTGTCACAGGTAACACAGAAGCCAGTAGTCCCTCTAACACTTGCAATGGTTCCATATTTGAGCTGATTTTTCAAAAAGCATACTCAAAGTCCCTGCTATTCAGTATCACCGAGGAGGAGTTAGCGGCAGTGGAAGGAGGCCCTGTGCCAGCTCCGGGGAGCTGCCGGCGAGGGCACGGCCCCAGGTCCCGGCACGGGGCTGGGTGGCTGCTGGTGCCCCGGCGCTGGTCGTGGCGTGGCTCAGGCAGGGAGGAAATCCGAGAGGCCGCTCCTGGCCGCGCCGGGCCTGGGTGCAGCGCGCATCGCCCACGGGACTGGGGAGGGAGGGCAGGGCGGGCGGCCCGAAGGCTGGGGTTGGACTTTGCTAAGCTGCCATTGCATTTGAGTGTTCATGGCCTCCGGAACAGATACTTACCTCTAACTGAACTCATCCTTGCTTAATCTTTTCTTTTCTTCCCGCTCTGCTGCTTTTTTGTGTTCTCAGAGGAAGGAGGAATGCGCGAACGAGAAATCAGGTATTTACTGGAGGCCCGTCTGTGAGACGGAGTAAATTAACCAGAGAGATGCAACTGTACTCTACTGGAAAAAGCAGCCAAACAAAGCCCCTAAGGAAAATAAGCAATCACTTATGAAGGCAGGCTCAGCTCACGTTCCCCTTGGCTCCTTCCATGCGGGGCCTTGCGAGAAGCAGCTTTGAAAGAAAAGCCAAAAGCCATTGTAGGTTCAGACCCAGGCAGTTCATTTCACACACTGTCGTGGCTTTTTTCCCTTTTTTTTTTTTTTTTTTTTTTTTCAGCATCTGCTGACAATAGCTCTTTTTTCAGGTAAAAATACTGTTGTAAGCTCTGTTACTGGAAGCTTATTTCATCAGACAGGTGCAGTGCAAGTTTTATTTTGACTCAGCATTACACCTTTGAAATGGAATAGCTGTGATCCAGTTGCATCAGTCCCCTATCTCAACCAGACAGTGAGCAAGTCTTTGTCATACACGTTAGTAAAAGCTTTTTTTTGTGAGTAATTGAGCGCACCAAGTGTATTCAGCAGTTAGATGGCTCGATGTTCGTAACGCCTCCTTCTCTTGCCTCTTTCTCTTACTAAATTCAATGGCACTGATTTTTCAAATCTGTTTTTGCCATCTTTAATGCTTTTTCAGTGCAATGTTATCAATCCACCAGCAAATTTTTAATTTTTTACTTTTTTCTCTTTCCTGAAGGACTCAGGACAAGCTATTCCACTTGTAGTAGAAAGCTGCATTCGTTACATCAACTTGTATGGTAAGTTAATTCTGTCGTATCAACACAGAAACGTCCTGCACAGGTAACCACGTACTGTAGTTAGCAGTGAAATTCAGAATAGATGCCCTCAGCCCTTGCTGCATGGGCTCAGGTTATAATTATGATGGTATTCACTGTGATGTAACATGGGATGACTGACAAATATTTAGGTCTTGTTAGTACTTATTCAGGTTAAATTGTTTGCTTAGGCCCCAGGCCAACAGGAGCTCTTTCAGCACTTTGATACAGGTGGCCTTGGTTGGAGAACATGAGCAGAAATGCCTCTCGGTCGCCTGCCCGGTCCCCTTCTTGCTCTCGGAGCCTTTCTCTCTGAGAGCATCGACTTCTAGTTTCTGCTGTTCTTTACCAGAAAGTACTGAATGGCAGTTAGGTAAAGCTTGTCAAACTGATCGTTCTTTTCCAGGCCTTCAACAACAGGGTATTTTTAGAGTTCCTGGCTCCCAGGTGGAAGTCAACGACATCAAGAATTCCTTCGAAAGAGGTGCGTTGGCACGGTGTGTGGGTACAGACGGCCGTGTCTGACCCCTCTGCCTGTGCCTCTGGGGGGCAGATACTGTCGTGGGGGTGTCAGCGTGCTGACCTGGAGCACTGGATGTTTTGTAAATCCCATGCTAAAGGCCTTTCTGTGAGGAGAAACCAGGAAGTTTTCTCTTCTTCTAGATAACCTAGCAATGTATCTCCAGGAATAGCAAAGAGTCACCTAGGGAAAGAACATCAGAAGCAGGGAGGTGCAGAAACCCTTTCCCCAGCCTTTATTTAAAAGTGCGGCAGCCTCAGATGAAAGCCATAAAATAGTTTGTTGAGGATCCATTTTCAAGGAACTTTTATCAGTTCCAAGGACAGCAAGAGTATCAGAGAAGGTAGGAACATTATTTCTCTGCTTCTGAGTGTGTATTTAGTGGTCCGACAATATTAATGTGGTATAGTGACATCCACTGCTCTAGCGGGTGGAGCGTAGTCATCACATGGGGGTTGCCTCCTTCCTGCAGTGGTTTGTCACAGAAGGAGCAGCATTGCCACGTGTCTCTGGTGACAGAGTTGGTTACAGGACTCCTAATCATTCTGTTGGGAAAACAGCATCAAAGGTGTCAGGCTGGCAGGTCAGAGCAGAGTGATCCTGCTGTCACCGAGGAAAGCTGAAGCTGTGAAATGGGTGAAATGGCCTCTGTGGCGCTGAGCTTTGAGCGGCTTTGGAAGGATCAGAGTGAAGGTGGCCAATGGAGAAGGTAGTGGTGGGATTTCCAAAAACTGGAGGATTTGCACATCCAGTTAGAGGAATCAGTATCCAAATCCCTTAGCTTTTGAAAACCATTTATAGATTTAAGTTGATAATATCCAGAACTCTTCGGTCTTATTCCAGAGGCACAACTGCATACTCTAGGCAAGCCTGTCCTCTCAGGCTCACCTGCCACAACTTAGATCTGTTCAGCTCTCCAAGCTGCTGTCTTAAGTGCAAAAATGCACTGGGATGGAAATGCTGAAATAGAACTGATGAATAATATCTGCAGCTTCAGGAAAGGTTTAACATCTCACAGTAAACTACATACCCTGGCTTTTTATAGGTAAGGCTATCACATATCTTAGCATGATGCTGTGTAGTGAAATACCTTATTAAACTCTTCTCTTGCTGGGAAAATGCAGAGCTACCATTCTACAGGCAGGAGGGTTTTCAGAGCTGTGGGAAATTTTGTTTTTCCATTGAATTAGGAAAAACCCTTGCCGTGTTAGTCCAACTTGACAGTAAAGCTGGAAATAAAAACTGTTTTTATTTATAACTGGGCAGGTGAAGATCCCCTTGCTGATGATCAAAATGAACGTGACATTAACTCAGTGGCTGGAGTCTTGAAGCTGTATTTCCGAGGACTGGAAAACCCCCTCTTTCCTAAGGAAAGGTTTCAAGATTTGATATCTACTATAAGTAAGTATATGTTACATGACTTCTTGAAGAGTAGGCGGGACAAGGAAATCTAGAAATGGGGCAAATACACCTGTGTTTTGCAGCATATGCTGTGAGAAGGGCTGTAGCTCTCCAATGGAAGTTGTGAGGAAAAGGCATTAAGGTTGTGCACTAGCAGCGGCAAAGGTAAGGGAGAGGTAAAACATCTTGCTATGGCTCCTCTGAAGTCTTCCTAGCACCATGAAGATCACCCAAGAGTCACCCTCAGGCTTAGGCCAGTGGGCTGTACACACGTTTGCTGGTTGCTTGAGGGGTCATTAGTTGCTTGAACATAGGGGGCAGCTTCCTGCACAGGTCCCTCTGCATGTCCAACAGCTGGTCCTGTGCTCCCATCCTGTGCCACGCAGCTGTGTTTGCTGGGATCCAGCTGGGTTCTGCTGCTTTAGCTCAGTGTCTTCTGCTAAACAAAGCAGAGGTCAAATAGCCATTGGCTATTCTAAAAGCTTCTCTGTGGTGTGAGGTCTGCAAAAGTGGTTTCAACCTCACGCAGTCAGCTGTTCTCAAAATATTTGCTGTTTGTTTTTCCTGTCCCAAAGAAAAACAGGAACAGCTTTGGGATGTGAACAGAGGTGGAAGTTGAGCCTTTTCATCAGGAAATGTCTAGCGTTGATTTCAGGGGAGAGCCTGGTTTCTTCTTGTTCTGTCCTGAATTCTGCTCCCAGCACCACTCCTTTCTCTGCAACTGAAGACACAAATATCCCAGCTGGGCTTTATTTCTCTCAGAACCTTGTAGCGCTGACATTTATTTATTGGCAAGTCATGGAAATTGCTCCCCTAGGGCAAAGGAAAAAGGCAGAATGAATTCGATGCTTCAGAGATGATGGAAGAGGGTGTTGTGCACTTTGGCCTCAGGATGACTTTGTGTTACCAGAGAGGTGCTGGGGGTACTTGGGGGTTCGAGTGTCATTCTGGGGGTAGCTTGTGGGGGGAGGTGGCTGGAGAACACGTGCTGAGCCCTTCGTTTGGCTTTCAGTGCTCCCTCCCCCTTTTAATGTCACTGTGCATAATTGCTAGGGACTTAGCAACGTCAAAAAAGACAGATGATGTCTGGAGGGGAATGACGCAAGGATGAGCTTGTTCCAGAAGGAGAAGAATGTGCTTTTATTTTTCAGGAACAGTTGTTTTATATAGTCGCTTTAGGAAATGTGCTGTTGCCGTTCACTTTTGATGTGTAAAACAGCGCTGCACACCTGTAAGGGTGGCAGGCCAGGGAAGCTCCTTCTGCACTAGCCGCGTGCCCCAGACAAGGAGTTTCAGCGAGGTGGCTCCGGCTGCCCACCCGAGGGACTCGGCAGCAGCACGGAGGGGAGCCTGAGCGGGTGATAGGCTTGTGCTTTGGGGCCATCCCCAGGCACTGAACGTTTGCACAATTTGCTAAGCTCTTGGAAGCTTTTCATTGCAAACATAATCAGTTTACTTTCTGGGTAGTATTTTCTCCTACCATTTTCTTTTTTTTTCTTCTTTTTTAAAATCTATTTTAACAAAGCACTTCCTTTTTCTTATGTTTCTTTTCTTTTTCTGCTGCTGTCGCTACCTCTAGATTAAGGATAGTTTTCAAATGCTTTAAGGTGCCGTGTTCCCACTAGTGATCCAAGCTCAACTGCTTCTGATTCTGTCACCCAAATACAGGCTGTGTGATAGGTGCCCAGCCGCTGCTTAGTGAAACGCCCTCCGTGCTGTAAGATATTCTGTTTCGTTCTGTTCCTGGGGGAAGGTTAAACTCAGCTGAGAGGTTTTATGGGAGCGGGAAGCCGGCGTTGCTGATGACAAATGAGAGGCTGTTTTTTTCCTTTCACTTGATGGGTCTGAGAGCTTACATGGAGACATTCCTCAAATGCACATGAGAAATGGATGAGTAGAAAAGGCACTTGGTTTGCAAAGGCTCGCTCAGGGGTGTGCCTGTGTTACAAAGTGATTGATGCTTACTCCAGTAATTCCTCTGAATTACAGCCAGTTGAAACATTTTGTGAAGTGAAAAAAGGCAAGTGCTTCAAGACAAGTTGTTCCTCTGGGTTTCAGAACAGATACCTATCATTGTAATTTTTAATCGAGTGTTTGCGTATTTGATTTTTTTAAACAAATGTATTCTTAAGTAAAGCCAAACTGAAGAAATAGTGAGCCCAGTAAGCAATAACGGGATAAATGCGTTCTGCAAAAGGAAAAGATTTCCAACATGGACTTCTATAAAGATTTTTGAGCTGAAGCCAAATTTTGTTCAGAATTTTTGAAGACATGGCAGCCCAGCTACATGTTGTCAGGGAATTTTATTTTGATGAGCAAGTGTCAGAGTTTGAACCAGCAGCATGCAGTAAGCAGCTCTCCACTGGTGCGGCTTGTTCCACGCGTCTGAGGCTGGTCTCAGCAAAGCTTTGGTACTCTGCCTGCGTCATGTAAAATAAAAGCCAAAGAATTAAGTATCCAGACAGCACAGTGAGCAGATACGGGCTTCAAAAAACAGTATCCTTGGGGGCCGTGTGGTGCCAGCACCTGCAGGAGCAGCGCCGAGCCCCCCGTGGTGGGAAGCGGGGCCGGGCCCTTGCAGCTCCTGGGGGCTGGAGGCTGCTGCGTGGCGGCCCCAGCATGCGCTGGCGTGCTCCGTGCGAGGCTGGGGTGTGTGCAGAGGGCTCTGAGCGAGGGATCTGGCACTGAAAGCAAGACAGCTCAACGTCACCCTCCTTCCAGCAGAAGGAAGTTGTTTTCCTTTAGCAGCTCTGGGCTTTGTGCACTGCTGTGGAGGGGAGAAGAGAATCTTAACGTGCCAGCTCAGATTAAATTCCTATTAAAGCCAGTGGGAGACTTAGGCAGAAGAGCTGAGGAGGACCTGATGGTTAAACCCGTGAAGGAGTAAAGTTAGTAAAAACCTCATTTTAAAATCTGGACTAGAACACCGAACAGGGCACAATTTTCCAGTGCCATACTTGACTGAAGCTTTTAAGAAATGGGGTAGTTGTTGAGGAATTAACTAAATGTAAGCAGGCATTTTAAAAATGTAACCGTGGACATGTCTTTATTTGCTGTTTAAGCTAAATCTTGAACATACATATGAATTCACTTGTGGAAGAGCAGTATGCCTGATTCTCTACTTACTTAGTGCCAAACCAGTGGATCAAATTGGGAAAAGAACTATTGTTTTCCTTGCATAGTAGGCTACTAGACCTGGAACAAGTCCCTCTGGTGCTGTGTTGCCTGGTCCTAGGAAGGTTTAAAGATGTGCTTTCTATGTGTGTGTTCCAGAAATTGAGAATCCCACCGAGAGAGTGCATCAGATTCAGCAAATCATCATCACTCTGCCCCGGGCTGTCATCGTTGTCATGAGATACCTTTTTGCTTTCCTCAATCAGTGAGTCTCTTTCTTTTTACGCTCTCTCACTCAGTTGTTCATGTCTGCCTTTTTTTTTCAGGGCTTCCCTTTCTTTGTTGCATGAGTCATCTTGGTGAACTGTATTTTGCTTCTTCCTCAGCCTTGCCTGACCGTGGCAGTGTGTTCGGGGAAGAGGTGCAACTCAGTGATGGCTTTTGGGCGATGGGGACTTTGGTGGGAGATTTTTCTGAGCTGCCAGGGAAAGCGGGCACTGCACTTCGCTAACACTTGTGCTTGCAGCTTGTCACAGTACAGCGATGAGAACATGATGGATCCCTACAACCTGGCCATCTGCTTTGGGCCCACTCTGATGCACATTCCAGATGGGCAGGATCCGGTGTCCTGCCAAGCCCATGTCAATGAGGTCATCAAAACCATCATCATCAACCACGAGGGCATCTTCCCCAGCCACAGAGAGCTGGAAGGACCTGTCTACGAGAAGTGCATGACTGGAGGGGAGGAGTACTGGTAAGCAGTGGGGGCAGAACTTCATTCTCTGCAGAACTTAGCAAAGCCGTCTCCCCTCCTTGGGGTTATCTTGCAGTGTAAATTAAGAGTGAAGCTGTGACAAAATGCAGGGCTTTGCCTTGTTTCCTTGTAGACAGAGAATTAACTCCAGCTCACATGAGTATAGGAGAAGGGTTCTGGGGGTCCCTGCGAGGATGGAGTATGAAGAGGCCTCTGAGGAAGTTCAGACTTGATATTCAGGACATCTGAGCCCAGGCTGAGCAGAGCACTGGGAGGAATTTTTCTCTCTGCAGAAGCAGCATGCCTTTTTACATCTGTTTCTGTTAAACATTATGAAATAGGTGTGCAAGAGTTGAGGACAAAATGCTAAAAATCATTGTGAATGAGTGAGTGGAAAAATTTACTTCTTATTTACACTGATTTGTTTTTCCAAAAATGAGTTAGATGCACAAGCAACAGAACATGAAGTTCTGGGCCTGAAGGTTGTGGTGCAAGTGTCTGCTCTTCTCAAAGCAAGTCCAGAGATCTGCTGTGATTTAAAATGAGTATCTCAGTCCTACAAAAATGAAAAGCAGAACTCCTTGGGGCCAGATTTTCCCTCAGCTTTATTTTGCTAATTGTATTGAGAACAGAAGCTTGTTCTTTCCTTTAAAGCACCGTGTATTTTATTTCAGTGACAGCCCCCACAGCGAGCCAGGCACAATTGATGAAGTTGACCATGACAATGGCACGGAGCCACACACCAGTGATGACGGTAAGCACAGACAGCAGCAGCAGAGAACTGGGTCTGTGTTAGAAGAACTGTGCGTGCAGGAAAGCACCATGCCCTTAATTGCATTACACTGGACCGGTGTCTCTCAGCGTTAGTGGCGGATGATGCTTGTAGGTTTGGTTATGCATATTAACATCACTTAAAGGTTTTCATCACAGGATGTGCATGGACCTTCCCTGCAGTCTGACTCTGGGAGGATACAGGGGTTGTTTTTATGCAGCTGTTCTATGAGATTGCATTAATACCATATATGATTTTTTTTCTTCTCCTTGTCGTCTTCCCTTACGTGCCATGTGCTGGCAAGGCCTGGCTGTGTGAAATGGCTCACAGGAGCCAGGGGGGAGCCAGGGGAGTTACCTGTGCCTGGGGACCAACTCTGCTTGCTCCAGGCCCTGGGATGCCTTGTGGGAACAGAACTTCAGCTCAGCAGCCCCATGTAGAGTCTGTTCAAGAGAAGGACTCTTCAGCTGACTTTGTCAGGCTGTGGATCATATCCATTCAAACAGCCATCTTCTTGGCAAAAACAAAAAGAACCTGTGCTCAGATTGCTGCACCCTGGTTTTGTTCCCAGTCAATTCTTCAATTCTGTTTCCTTTGGTACCCATGTGCTCATTTTTGCTCATGTCAGACCTGTGGAGGGCAAAGCAGGACGTGCTGTGAGCTGGGAGCATGCAGCTGGTTGCACCCAGCCGTGCATCCTCTGCGGCTGGCTGTATCAGTGCCTCACAGCGCTCTGGGGAAGGTTCCTGCCCAGCTTTCTGTAAGCTGCCGTCTGCCCGCACCTCTGTGTACACGAGCCATTTCATACACGGGCTCTCGGTAAGCTTTGAAGCTCATGTTGATCACAAAGGTGAGCATGGCAATGGAGCGCTGGCAGCGTCGGACAAGAAGTGTGTTCGGTACAAAACGCGGTGCCCAAAGCAGAGGAAAGCGACGGGCTGCCTTGCCCCTGGAGGCACCTGCAGCTCCGGCGCAGGGTGGGGGCAGCTGAGCTGGTGCTGCTGAAGGACAGCAAACGTGCCCCCGCATGGCAGCGTTTTCGTTGCTGCTCAGAAGGGTGCTGTGGAGCTGGACGCCTCCTTGCGTGCCTCTCCTGATGGCTGCTGTTCCCTCGCCCCCTGCCCTTGACAAAATGCTGGCGCTGTCCTGAGGCTCGCCGGGGTGGCAGGAGGGCCGGCTGGCTGGCCACCACACAGGGTCAGGCAGCTCAAGGCACAAAACACCCTCCATGCTTCTGCATGTTAGGAACAAACGGGAGCCGTGAGGATGAGAAGATGAAGGGGGGGGAGCAAGCTGCTATTTAGCCAATTTTATGCCTGGGTGGTCACATTAATAGCTCTGATTGGAGTTTCCAGGTGATTAACTGTAGTGCAAGTGTGGAGAAGAGGAGCTTTATTTTGTGAATTTCCATATTCCTTCTTCTCCTCACCTCGTGCACCCTCCCTGCTGTGAAACTCAATATCTTATCAGGGCTCTGAAAGCCCTTCACCGTGTGTCCTCAAGAGAGCATTCCGCACCGCTCCTGCGGTGGCACTCCCGAGCACTGTGGGGTTTGCATTGGTGCAGACTCGTATTTTAAGCTGAGGAAAATCTGTCTGCTGAAGCAACCTGTCCGATCTCAGACGGAGAAGAGGGTATGGTTCAGACCCAGCATTTCCCACATCCTTTTCCAGTGGCTCCCCCTCTGCAGATCTTGTGGCTGAGCAGAGAGGGGGGGTGCCTCCTGATGCTGAGCCCATGGTTCAATGATGAGGCAGATGTAACAGATCAATTTTCCCTATTTTTAATGAGAGCACGGCAAATCTAAAGGAACTGGGCTAATTTGCTCTGTCTAGCAGGTGTCCCAGTCTGGTTAAGTCCCCATGAGGGTTAAAAACAATCGGGTATCTCAAATGATGAAGTTAGACCTTTTGCTTCCTAGCTCTACTAGCTGTTAGAGCTAGCTGGGTGGTGGCAGCCTGCTTTTTTACTTCAGTCTTGGAAGGGAAGTGAGCATAGATCTCTCCCTTCCCATCCAGAGAGAAATGCTTTCTGCCTCGCAGCCGGTCCCTGCAGCCGTTTCTCTAGGGTTCAGTGCTCCCAGCTGGAAACACATCCACAGAAGAGCTGTGCCCCTCCACGGGCAGCTAAATGCAAACCGGGCACATGCTGGGGTGCACCAGCAGCTCCCGCTGTGACACCCTGGGCCAGGGGCTCAGAGCTCCTGATGTGCTCACCGAGCTGAAGTGGAGTCCTGCCTCAGCCCTCTTGACATTCAGGCCCTAAGCTCCCAGTCTGTAAATCCTACAAATTTGTAAAATTTTGGCATTTCGTAGAGCTTAAATCAGAAAAAACGTGTGAGGCAGAGTGCTGGGAAGGGTCTGCAGATGTGAACGAGTTTGTGGTGCTGAGCAGCTGCCCGGCCAGAGCTGGTATCATCGTTTCTGTGGGGATCCCCAAAAGGGGATTCATTATTCATCAATAATTCAGGCCAAACTGTCTCCGGGATAAGGGAGGGAATTGAAGAGAAGGTAAGTGGGGCTGTGATGGCTGTATCTGACACGGCTTGACAAGTTCCCAGTCTGGGAGATAATGGGATTCTGTAACCAAATAAATTACTTTGTTGGAAGAAAATATGAATGCGGTTGAAGATGCCATATGCACACAGAGAAATTTCAGCTGCTCCCCATCTGGTCTGCAGCTTTTTGTGGCTGCTGGTAGTTTGTGAGTTTGAGAGAAATTCTAGGAAGGCTGGAAGAACAAAAGGAATTGATCGGTCTAAAAATAAGGTGGTTTGTACTCCACGTAAGATGTTTTTGGAAAGCTAGGGCAGCAGGATTGGAGCTGCTCAGGTGAGGTGGCTGATTCTAGGATTTATTGTGCCCTCATGATGGTTGTACCAAACATTTCTGCTTGTGCTTCTCTCCTTTGCAGAAGTGGAGCAGATTGAAGCCATAGCAAAGTTTGACTACATCGGACGATCTCCACGAGAGCTGTCCTTTAAGAAGGGGGCCTCACTCCTCCTGTACCATCGGGCCTCAGAAGACTGGTGGGAAGGGAGACACAATGGTGTGGATGGTCTCATACCCCACCAGTACATCGTGGTGCAAGACATGTGAGTAAAGGTGGTGCGTAGACTCAGGATGTCAAAATCTCCTACCTACCCAAGGTCCATCTTTAGCTACCTTAATAGGTGGCCAGATTTTCCCAGGTTTAATGGCTTCAGTGAGAAATCTGTATCTGTTCCTGTATGCCTCTCCGTGTATTGGCTTTAGGTTGTTTGTTGTTCAAGCTGGTACAAAGGCTAAACACTGCACTTGGTGTGCCTAGACCCCGTCTGTCATTGACTACCCAGAGCGGCTCGATGCAGACGCAATATTGGTCTCAGCCTGTGCACGTACCTGGCATTGTTCACCGCTTGCTCTGCCTCTAGGCAGGTTTCAGGGTCCTTTGCACATGCCAGCCTGAGAGGGTACTCCTTTTCCCCAGGGATGATGCCTTCTCCGACAGCCTGAGTCAGAAGGCAGACAGTGAGGCGAGCAGCGGGCCTCTGCTGGATGACAAAGCCTCCTCGAAGAACGACATCCAGTCGCCAACAGATCACATTGTGGACTACGGCTTTGGCGGAGTAATGGGCCGGTAGGGAAACTCTCTTTTTCCTGCGAACGCAGAGGTGGTCCCTGCCACGTGCAGGGAGAAGTCAGCGTGTTGTGCAGGGCCAGACGGAAGGGAAAGCTCCACGGTGTTCTGTGGAATGATGTGAGCATGGAAGGGGTTTTCGTGTGGATTGCTAATGTAGATCTTAACAACTAAAAAAGGTACAATGCTGTCAATGCTGTCTCTTTCTTGGCACTGGCTAAAATGTCTGTCTCTAAAATGTCTGTCTCACCTCTTGCTTTAGTCTTCTGGAGCTGAAGGGCTTGAGTTCGGTTTGATCTGACTTTTCAGAGCTGAGAGATTGTCTTACAGCATGCAACCAGATGCTTCTGTCTGACGGACGGTGACCTAGTCTTGTGATGAATTCTTTGCAGAGTGAGATTGAGGTCTGACGGCGCAGCTATCCCTCGCCGTCGAAGCGGGGGGGACACCCACAGCCCGCCCCGAGGGATGGGTCCTGGCATAGACACTCCTCCTCGAGCAGCTGCCTGCCCTAGCAGCCCCCACAAAATACCTCTAAACAGAGGCAGGATTGAGAGCCCCGAAAAGCGCAGAATGGCGACATTCGGCAGTGCAGGGAGCATCAATTTCCCAGACAGAAAGGCCTTGTCTGATGGCCACCCGCTGAGATCGACCTGTGGATCGACTAGACACAGTAGTCTCGGAGATCAGAAATCTCTAGAAGCAGAAGCGCTTGCTGAGGTAAGAGGGTTGTGAAGTGGCTCTCGGTACCCAGGGATCAAGAGGTAAAATAAAATTCACTGGGTGAACCCTGCAGAGCCCCTTTCATCGCAAAGCACTTCACAGTGATGGTGCTGTTGCAGCTGTGATGGTTTAAAGACAACAATGAGCAGCCAACAGCCTTCTTGCTTTTTCAGCTGTATTGGTGTGTCTAATAACAGATACTGCCTCTTCCCACAAATCTTGTTTCCTCGAGACAATAGGCAGCAATATTCGATCCACCACTGAAATGCGCTGGCAGCCCCTGGCTCCCCCAGGGAGGGAAGTGCATTACCTTCTTCAGGCACTTCATAAAGGGGAAAACCAGATCTGTCAAATCAGGATGTGGTAGATGCTCAGTGCATGGAGGAGAACGTTTCAGGTTCATTACTGGCTGTTGGTAGCTAGGACCTCCAAACGTTGTCCTAATCACAGTAGGATGTCCCCAGCTATTCATCAGCAGCAGCAGCATTTGCCATCAGTTCCCCAGTGCTCGTTCCATGCATGTTACCTCAGCATAGCCGGCAGGCCTCCTCTGCTCACTGCTCGCTGGGGGCCTCAGCCAGGCTACACTAAACCTATTAACATCTTGGAGCGTGGTCCCTCCACGGAGCAGACTGCAGGATTCTCCAGCGTCTCAGGGTGCATGGGGCTGTGCAGAGTCCCCAGTTCCAGCGTTTCCCAGGCTGTTGGCTTCGTGCCGCACTTGGCCAGGAGTGAGGGCGGTGGGATTTCCCCACCTGATGCCCACGCGGAGAAGGGCGGCTGCTGGGGACACCACTGCCCACCACAAGGAAGGAGCTTGTGTGGGGTTTGGCAGGTTGTTATGTGTAGAGTCAGCTGTTTTCAGTGGGGTAATTAATGATCATTGCAGAAAGAAAGACCTTTTACTGTCCTGTCTGCTTTTCCACCAGTCATGCTCCTTGTTCGCTTGCTCTGCAGCACGCTACCCAGCTTCTCTGTTCATCAAGAGCTTACGCTTGGCGTGAACAAAGCCACAAAGTTCTGGTTGCAGCCTAGTGCATATCCCAAGTGGGGTTCGGGCTGGGGCACCACGTCAGGGCTGGGGCAGCGTAACAGTGTGCGCCGACCCCTGGGGCCCCTGCTGGGCACTGCCCAGGGCCCGTTTCCCAGCCGCGGGGCAGGCAGGGCAGCGGGTGCCTCCGGAGGAATGGGTGAATGCCCTGTTTTGTTCACTTCTTGGCTTTGTTGGTTGGTTTGGGTTTTGTTTTAGAGCTGTGGGAAGCATTTTCACTCAGCTGATGTAAATAAATATTTACCTTGAAGTCTGTAGGACCGCTGAACATGGTAGTCCTAAGGCTTGGCTCTGGGAGTTTGTTTCCACTCATTTTTTGCAGTTTAATATAATTAATTGGAGCTAACTTGATAATTAATTTCCGTCTACTGAACATCACCTGAGGCTTACCAAGTATGCGGTATACATTAGAAAAATGAAGGACTTGTCTACACAAGGACAGTGAGCAGAGTTAGCTAGGGCTACTTTTTAAATGATCGATTCAGTTGACTTAAATCACTTTGCAGACGGTCTCTCTGAGTTCAAGTGGCCTTAATTCAGTTAAGGCTGAAATAGGGGAAAGCAAATTAGGGCCTCTTTATTTCTGAATGAAAAGATCAGCACTACAATTGTAGGCAATTCACCCAATTTGCTTTAAATCGACATTTTTCCCTGAACTGGGCTCCCTTTCTGGCAGATCTCTTTGGGCAAACTCAGGGGTGCTGTGCCCCAGGACCACGACCCCGGTGGTCTGGGAGGTGCCACGCTGGGGGGCTGGTTCCTGCAGGGACCGGTGGGCAGGATATCAGGGCTGGTGGCACAGCATCAGTCACGGCACACAGGAGTTGCTGCTTTTGGAGCTGGTGACCAAACTCCCACTGACTTCAGAGTCAGCGGGTGCCTTTGTGCTGCCACAGTTTGGGCCCCGTATCTTCACAAGCCCCTGCTTTGCCCAGAGGCCTGAGAGACCCCATCCTTGGTCAGCCCCCACAGCCACCCCCCAGCCACGCAGACACTAGGATAGGGGCATCTCTGCGGGGTGGGCTGTGATGCCGACCTCCCTTTCTTGGTGGTGTTTTCAGGACATCGAGAAGACCATGAGCACAGCGCTGAACGAGCTGCGGGAGCTGGAGCGGCAGAACACGGCCAAGCAGGCTCCCGACGTGGTGCTGGACACGCTGGAGCCCATGAAGAACCCCCCGCTGGGCGCCGCCAACTCGGAGCCCGCCAGCCCCCTCCACACCATCCTGATCCGAGACCCCGACGCCGCCATGCGGCGCAGCAGCAGCTCCACCACGGAGATGATGACCACGTTCAAGCCGGCCCTGTCGGCCCGGCTGGCCGGTGCGCAGCTGCGGCCCCCGCCCATGCGGCCGGTGCGGCCGGTGGTGCAGCACCGCTCCAGCAGCAGCAGCAGCTCGGGGGTGGGCAGCCCCGCCGTCACCCCCACCGAGAAGCTGTTCCCCAGCAGCTCGGCGGATAAATCGGGCACCATGTAGGCTGGGCGCGGGGAGCGGGGACGGCGCTCGGCCAAACGGCAGGTCAGCATCATGCTCACGAGCAAACTCCCCGGGGGAGCGAGTGCATCGCCTCGGCCTGCCTGGGGGCACCTACCTGGACACGTGTGTGTGTGTGTGCGCACGTAGGCACGCGCACACCCCCATCCATGTGCAAACTCTTCCCAAGCTTGCACCCTGCGGCAGGAGGAGACGGCAGGCCTACACGTTGTCACTGGAGAATACACATTCTATGTAGAAGTATATATTACAAAGTGTACAGAAATGGGTGACTTTTTTTTTTAAAGTAGATTTACCTCAGAAACTGTCTCTGAAACATCCTCGCTAGAGATGCTGGGTTGTGTTTTTTTTTTTTTTTTTTTTTTTTTTTCCCCAGGCTATTTGCGTGTGCGTGCATGGAAATACCTTGCAACTGTGTGTCGAGCAATACAAGGCCAGTCCTGGGAGGATATTCTGCACCTCTCGACATTTACAAAAAAAAAAAAAAAAGGAAGATACAATGGGTTTTATTCCCTACTTGGCCTATGGAGTTGAAAATGTCTAAGTGACAGCAGGGTTCGTCAGGCCGGCCGGGATGTCTTCTCAAGCCGAGTCCTGAGACTGCTTGGTGCGCACCGGGAGGGCCCAGCCAGCAGGACCGGGCGCTCCCCAGGCTCTGCAGGGCGAGGAGCATCGCTGCTGCCCCGGTCACAGCGCAGCGCTGGGGGGGCGAGCAGGGTCCTCTGAACTCCAATTTTCTTGAAGACTTCAAAATGAACAAGGACTGGTGACAAACCTGTGGTAAAGCATAAATAGAGTAACTTACACAGCTCTGAGATGCTTCATTTCACTTTCCCCATACACTTTTTTTTGTTTTGGTTTGTTTTTTAACCAATGAATATCTCAACAAATGGGACTAAACAGGCAAGGAGGCTTTGGTACAGAAACGTTCCTTTATTTCAAGTTGCACAGCAGTACATGAGGGTCTTGATTCAGATTGCGTCTTCTTGCATGAAAAGCATGAGCCATATTTGACCGTATCAGATGCGTAACCGATCTGATGGGGTGATATTTTGCACTTTCTGTACTGTACTATATAATACAACAGTTTGAGTTTATGCAAAATAATTTACATTTTGTTTTTCCTCTAAACATTTAACCCAGAGAAAAAAAAATATGCAGAAAGAGCTGGGGATTGCATGGTATTTCGTCTGGTAACCAAGTCTCTCTGTAATGCTGAAATCAAGACACTCTGTGCTTCTCCTGCAGTTTTCTTCTTCTTGTACAGAGTTCCACGCGATGACCTGTGCTTTAATTTGGTCCCTTCCACGTGATCCCACGCAACCCCAGCGTGAACCAGGCCATCGTGAGTCTCAGCTGCACAGAAATCTGCGCTAACAGCTCCTTAGCGTCCATCCCCTCCTCTCAGTATCTGACTCCTGTCTGTCCCTCAGCAAGCCCTCCTGCCTCCTCCAGCGGTCCTCTTCCCCCGTCCACGGCTTTTTTTCTCCCGTCAACCTCCTCTCCTCTCTCCGAGCCCGCGGGCCGATGCTGGGCTGTGCTGCCGCAGCCACGGCCGCCCTCGGTGCGGGCGCGCGGCGCCAGCCGCCGGGCAGGAGGGCTGCTTCGTCCCGTGTCCGGCGCACGAGCATGTGTCCCTGCCACGCCTGCCTCTCCGGCCGCCTGCCCGGTCCGTTTATGTATCGCTGTACTTGCTTCAGTGCTGGAAAGTAACTGTTAAAATGTAAGCTGTACAAAATATAGGGTAAGATTAGATGAAAGCCAATGCCACTCACCAAATCTTTGCACTTAGTAGATAGATCAATGTAAAAAGTAATGTTAAAGAAATAAAAAGCAGAAACCTAACCTTTCAGTGTACAGTGTGGGGGAAAGTACTGTATGTAGTGGTTCTGTCATTGTTCCTCAGTGTAATGCTATAAGGGGAAATGGTGTTTACGTACTTGTCTATTAACATAGTTGACATTTGTAATTACCACAATTAGTTCATATTGATGTTTATTTTTCTTCATAGTTTCCCCCCCTTTCCTAAACTTAGACTAACCCCGAGGTCAACGCCTCTGTCATTATGGGCAGCAGATGTTCACACAGCCTGTTCTAGCAATGAACCAGCAAATGGGCTCTTAGGGGAGGGAAGAAACCCACTTGGCACGAGAGTTGTGTATTCGTTGCCAGTAACTTCTTTTTTTTCCATTTAGTTCTTGGAGAACATTCACTTTGCCAGTCGTCTGTTTTTTTATATACTTTCAAAGATGACTCGATAGCAAAACCATGTTTATTGTTTTTTTTCTTCCCTTCTTTTAACGATACGGTACAAATTCCAGTGTTTTCTATTAAATTATTGCCTTTCGTTTTCCTTTGTTTTGTTTTGTTGTGGGTTTTTAATACAATTGTTTTCTTATCTTTAAGTGCCTTTTTGAGCACCAGAACAAATGCTTGGAATTAATGTACTTGGAGCTGTACACATCACGATTTCCTTTGTACAGTTATGTTGTGCTGTGGGTGATTGCTTTTAAAATCCTTTTAATTTTTTTTTTTAAAGAAAAGAAAAATCAAGACATTTTGTTGAAGATTAAACTACCCCTTTTTAATACGGTATTCCAATTGTAGTTTTAACTACTGTAAATTTAAGGGGGAAAAATGTATTTTTCTGTAACTTGGCACAAAATTTAAACACATTGCAGGAGTATCATAACTGGAACCCACTCACGTTTTATGAGTGACTTTATCCTGATCCTTGATACCTCTTTAAAGGCTCAAAGACTGTAGGCTTTAAGAGTTCCTAGAGCTGTTCACTCAAGCTGTGAAAATTTGCAGCCTAGCAGCGGGTAGGGGACGCCGGGCGAGCCCCGTGGAGGAAGAGGAGGGCAGCTCCATGGGGTTGTTTCTCTGCTGTGCAGAGCCGGTGCCACCCTCCTGGGGGTCCCTGCGGGTCGCCCAGGACCGCGGCTGCTCCTGAGGCAGCTCTGCGCTCAGCCCAGGTGCCCGGGCCCGGCAGTGCCGCTGCAGGGCTGTTGTGCCCCAGCCCCTCTCTTCTCTGTGCTGGCTTCGGCAAGGAGTGCAAGCACGTCGGTCCCCGGGCGGTGACGGCAGCGCGTTTCCTTCCTTAGGCTGAAGTACACCGACAGATCACTTCTGTAAATCCCGGGCTGTGTTATTTAACTAGCAGTGTTGTGGTTTTCACGGTGCGGCACTAGGTGTCCCGAGTCTGATCTGCTTCTGAGTGGCTGGGTTGTGGAGTCTGAGGGGTTTTTTGGTTGTGCCAGGAAACCTTAGGACCCTGCTGGTTGGCTGCCCTTCCTAACGGTCGTCGTCCTCCCCGTGGGTGTTGTCTCTGTAACGTATGGTGAGATGCCGTTCAGCTAGAGTGTCTGATGGGGTCCTCTGTCCTGTATGCTGATGATGCCATGTAGATGGAGCCACTGGTCGGATGTGGACTCATCCTGTTGAATAAAACTGCTTAACTTTTCTCAAAAACACCTGTTGTGGTTTCAGAGTGTTCACCGCCTCACTGCTGTCCCGGAAAGCTGCATGTGGCTGGCGCCGTGTCCCTGTCCCCCCTTGACGTGTCCCTGCCTGGTGCCAGTGGCTCTGCCAAGCTCTGCGGCTCCTCCCCGGCCCCGTGCTGGGAGCTGGGCCTCGGGGCTGGGCAGGGGCCGTGGCCACACGGCTGCTTCCCTTCCCGTCCTGCAGGCAGGCCCGCTGTCCATGACAGTGACTTACCTGACGGTGGGGTGCTTGTTTACATGAACCGCTGAGAGCACAGATGGACGCTTCCCTTTCAGCCCTGGACATATGGTGAAAATACACAGGGAAGGAGATGTAGGCCAATTAAAAAAAAAAACAAAACACAAACTCCTTGTGGGTGTAAATTCACACATTTCCATGGATGTGGGAGGACCTGTGCTGATTTACACCAGTATAGATGTACCCTGCATTCCTGAGCTCTCATTTCTTCTTTATTTAAAATGCATTTCTGAAAAGAAAAGAAAAAAAAAAAAAAAGAAAAAAAACAACAAAAAAAAAACACCAAATGGGCACACTCCACTACTTGACCCAATCTTTGCCTTGATATTCTCTGCAGGAACTGGGGCGTGAGAAGGGGAGACCCCGGGGATGCCGTGAGGCCGAGCTCAGCCCTGGGTGCACGCCTCCAGCCCCCGCTCCCCTGGCACCGCCACGCACCCCCTGAGACCCGGAGCTGCTCGAAACCTGCCACGCTCGTGTGGCTGGGATGGGAAAGGAAAGAAATGGGGATAGATCAACGACATAAACCTGTTAATTAAAAGGCACTGAACCGATGGCAGTTAGCCTAAAGAACATGTGCCGAGCGTGGTGCAGCAGAATGTGTCCTGCTCAAGCTCAAGGCCTGAGCAGCCTCTGAGCGCGGGGACCAGGCGCTGGCTTGTCCCCAAGCGCTGGGGCCGTTCTGGCAGCAAGAGGGGTGCAGGGATTCCCCCTGCTGCTTCTGCCCATGTGCACAGACTTTGTGCATGGGGGCATCCTCACAGCGCTCCCCTGCTGCCCCCTCAGCATCAGCCGTGCCTCCCCGGGCTCACAGCGGATGTATTTTGGGGGGATCATGACCGGATTGCCTGTCGCCACTCCTACATTTTCCCCAAACACTTCACTCCATAAGCCCCTCTAAGCAGTTTAGCGCATTAGCACTCGCTTGTGTAGGAGTACGAGATTAGTATTTCTCTTGAAATTGAGAGAATTGCTTTGGCAGCGAAGCACTGAAAGCGGGCTTGCTTTCCTTCTGAAAGACGATTATAGGGGCAGTAATTATCCCCGGAGGGGCAGGGGGGCCGGCGGGGTGTGCTCCCGAGCCCCTCCAGCCGCGGGGCTCGCTGGTGCGGGGTGGGCACCCAGAGCTGTGCACGGGGCCGGCGGTCGGTGGGGGCCGGGGGGGCTGCTGCTGCCCTCAGCACGCGGACAGCTGAGGCTGTGTGTGCCGCCCGGCCCACCGCCGCGTTTCTGCCGTCGAGGCGGTCACTGCATCACCGCTCCGTGCCCCAAATCCCTGGTTTGGTGAGCTCGGGAACCGCCGGTGCCAGCGCTGCCTGTGCCCCGCTTCCCCGAGTGCCGTGTGCAGCCCCCGCCCAGCCCAGACCTCCCCCTTCGAGCCCAGCCCCCCGCCGAGCCCAGACCCCCGCCGAGCCCAGACCCCCCCCGGCCGAGCCCACAGCCCCCCGCCGAGCCCGAGCCCGAGCCCGAGCCCGAGCCCCAGCCCGATCCGGCCGCCGAGGCCCGGCGCTGTCGGCCCCGCGCCCAGCAGGTGGCAGCGCGGCCACGGGCTGCGGCCGAGCGGCGGCCTTGGGCTGGAGATAAATTAGCCCTAGTAAAGATTTATTGACGGTCGGTGGCTGAGGCCAGGGAAGGTATTCGGATGTGGCCGGTGGCCCAGCTCCCCTCCCAGGCTTCGCGCTTTCCCTGAGAGAAGCACCAGGGCCTGTGGCAGCGGGCACAGGCCGGGCGTTGTGGCAGCACTGACGCTGCCCAGGCAGCGGAGCCAGCACAGCGCCTTGCTCCCACAGAGCGGCCTCCAGCAAACCCCGGGGCAGGGCCGTCTCCTGTGCTGGTCTTCTGAAACACCTGAAATCCATCAGCACACCTGGGCAGAGATCTGCTCCTGCTCCTGAAGGGAAATCGTTAAGGGAGGGATGGGGGAGAAGGGGGCCTCTGCCATAGCAGCTTAGGTTGGTGTAAGTGCACCCACTGTGAGTCCTGCAGTGGGAGGTGAAGCCAAAACAGGGAAGTGAAAGGAGAAGAAAGCACAGCTCTTCTGGGTGGGGATGGCTGCCCAAATAGCAGGACATAGCTCCAGGCCAGGCAGCACCCCCTGTGTTTTTGCCCTCTCCTCTGGAGCATGGTGCAAGCCCATCTCAAGCAAGAGCAGCTCCTGTCCTGTCTGGAGAAGAGCCATGCGCAGATGTGGCTGCGTGGGGAAAGGAGCTGAGCCCCCCGGAGGGGCTGCGTGGGGCCGTGCATGCTGTGGGGGGCAGGAGCCCGGCTCCCTGCACCGCAGCATCGCCGTGTCCCCAGCCAGCGGCGTCCGTGTGGGCTGCGCTGTGACCGCCTGGCTCCGTCTCCAGCGGCTGGCAGGGAGCAAAACTATTCCTGCAGGTATGCTGTTGATGAGCTTTTTCCTTTTTTTCCTTTTTCTTTTTTCCCCCTGGCAGTTCACAAAACAGAAAGGGTGCTATAGGCACAGGGAAGGACATTTGTATGGGTGGGAGGCGATCACCCGGAAACCAGAGCATTGTTTTCAGATGGCGTTTCAAGACTTGAAGCTGGTTGAATCACTGAGGACCATTAAGGAAGAACTCGTGGTATTTTGGGGAAAAAATCCTTCAATCTGTTTCTTGACTGAAGCTGGTGACACTTTTATCTGAGACAGGCAAGGCTTTAGATAAAGGTTTCAAAGCACTTCACAAGTGAATTAAAACTGTTTTTGAAAGATGGGCGTTTTTACCTGCGTCAAGTTGTAGACCCATTCAGTGGCACCATGACTGCCATTTGTACAGACACAAGAGATTACTCTGCGCCCACAGAGTCTACGGGCATCAGAGCAGAGGGAGGCAGCTTATCCAGGGCCACGTGCGGTGACTCAGGCCCAGGGGGATTAATATGATCAAGACTTGCAAGTCAAAAGTGAGTTAGAAAAAAGGGCAGTGTGGGGCAGAAACAGAGGTGTGAAGGAAGGGTGAGCTGGAGCAGCCAGGGTCAGGCAAGCTCTCGGGGCAGGAGCTGCAGAGGAGGAAGCCTCTTCTGGCTCTGTGTGCAAGTCGTGCGCAGGAGGATGAACGGGGTCCGCGTGGACGGAGCGGTGCCGGGGCTGCTGGGGTGCAAAGCAGCAAACATCGACAGTGGCTGTGCTGGGGCCGCTGCTCCCTGCAGGGCTGGGGTCTCAGCAGGACAGCACCAGGCAGTGCGGGGACATCCCGGTGACATCCCTGTGGCACGGACATGGCCGTGCTCGCAGGGGGGAGCCGCAGCAGCACTGCACCTCCCTTCGCCGCAGGGCTCGCGGTGTAGCACGAGCCCACTCTGAAGCACTGGAACGAAATCTTGGCTTCCTCCAATGATCTTTTGGATAATTAATTGCCGAGAAATGCTCTGATGGTAATTTGCCTTTTATTTAGGTGGATCCAATCATTCAATATTTAGGTGGAGCCAATGATCATTCACTGCATGTGCTTTAGAGACGCACCTAAGGGCAGCCTGTCAGTTGTAATGCTCATAGATAATGAATGAAAAGATGACACAGAAGTGAAATGGAGAAGAAATGTTGGCGGAAATTAGAGTGATTAATGCTTTGAACCTGGACTCAGAGTGCGGCAAGTGCTTTCAGTCTTGCTGACTGAATTAAATAAGCCAAATTAGTAATATATTTAATTTTTTCCTCCTGTTTAAAGACATCCAAGTGCTTTTAGCAAATGAGGTAAAGAGTTTCCATCTATGTTTAGAGCAAAACTGGAGCAATGTGCCGTGGCGCGTCCAGAGCCTGCGGTGATCTCATGGCACAGGGCCATGCACCCTGTCCTGCCCTCTGCATGGCCTTGCTGGTGACGCAGCCGTGAGTCCGGGTGGCCCCAGAATAGCTCTGTGGGTGCTGCAGTGGCAGCCCCCGCACACAGAGCGGCAGGCAGGGCGGTGCAGTGGCCGGGGGCATTCACGCTCAGAGGATGCGCAGCCCCTGCGGGGCGGTGGGACGTGGTGAGCTGTCTGGGGTCTGTCCTGCCCTCATCGCCCGGCTTTGCTGCCAGGTGACTGTTGTGTGTTGACAGGGATCTGTGTTAGCTGCACCCTCATCACTTGTGGTGGGGACTCACCCGTTTCTCCCTGATGCCTTCCACATGCACCATGCTTTGTTTGCAGTGCTGCGGTCCCCAGCAGCAGCAGCCAGCAGTCCTTGGCACTGCGGGGTGGAGGCTGAGGCTGTCCTCTGCACCGTGCGGCCTGGGGACATTCCCGGGGGGCACACGTTCACCCCACTGCGGAGAGGGGAAAGGATCTGACAGATGAGATCGACTCTTGGAACTGGCAGCGCGCTCTTCAGATAGCAAACTGCCCTGGGTTTGCCTGGAGACAGATAGTCAGCGTGGGGAAAACCTGGCACCGGCTAGCGCCGCTGTGGTTTGTGCTGGGTTTCAGTGCATTCTTTTTTGAGTTTTAATTGCTTTATTTTTCTTCAAACGTCTCCCTCCTGCTCCGGTGCGTGACCAGAACAGCGTCTCCCCAGGCTGCCTCCTTTCCCCCTGCTCTCCAGCCTGCCTGGCCGCTGGGTCGGAGCTTGCCTGCTCCGGCAGGGAAGTCATCTGCTCCTTGGCTGGGCAGTGCAGGGCGCACCCCGCTGCAAGGGGAAAGTAAGAGTTTTCCCCACATTTGTTAAAATGGAAAAAGAAAAAAAAAATGTTTGTATACCCCTGCAGGCTCACTCTCTGTGGACACATTGGAAACCAGAATTTAGTGAGCTTTAGGGATTGCAGCATTATCCATCTTCTGTAAATACTGCAGAGCTGTGGAGTTGGAAATGTGTTTATGATTGCGGCTAGTGCTGAAAGACTCGTCAGCGCTGATAGCACGCGGAATCGCTTCACTGGGTACCCAGCTGGAAGACAGCAGCTGCCCAAGCTTTCTGCTCTAAGTTTTTCTTGGGAGCAAAGCACGTGATGTGGAATCTGCAGAAGTATTTAAACACACATCGAGGTAAGGGTGGCTGTTGGAGGTAAAACAGCATTGCTGCTTGCCATAAAGACACCTCCTCCCTCCCCAGAAATCTGAGTGCTCTGATGCTACTGAAGCCATGGAGTTCGTGTCCTAGAACTGAAGCACCAGCATGGGAGCAAAACTTATCCAGACCTTTAAAGCTAATAATACATGTGGTCAGCACCCAGAGGCCAGGCACCCACCTGGCTGCTAAATTCGTGGGGATACCAGGCCTGGGCAGGGTGCGAGGGAAGCAGCAGCAGGACAGCGCGTGCGGAGCTAATGGGATCAGCAGCCCTGCCTTTGCTCCTTGCTTACAGGCACTCCGCAGGGCTTGCAAACAGCGCTCGGCTTTTGGGGCGGCAGCAGGCTGTCAGGAGGGGAGACCTGCTGTCCCAGGGTTTCTCCAAGCATTTTGCACTGGGGTGTGAGCTGGCTTCGGATGCGACCTGACAAGGTGCGAGCTGCCTCGAGGCCAAGCACGCCGCGATGCGATGCACCCGCGACGGAGCAGAGCCCCACGTCAGCCGTTTCCTCCGCAGCCCCAGGACTCCGTGACAACAGAAACAACCCAGGGCAAGGCGTCACTCAGGGAGCCTCCAGGGTGAGATGTAGTCTATTTTTTTTTATATATAAAGTAAAAGATTTATTTATTTATTTTTAAAGCCTTACATAAGTCAAAACATCTGCTAGTGCATGACTAATGCACCCCCTCCTCCCCCAGCGTGGTGACACAAGTTCACAGGAATTATATAAATGGCTGTTTCCTGTAAGAAGTTATACGTCGTTCATAGGTCTTCTGGGGACAAATCTCACATTCAACAGTCCATTAGCTTGCATTGTTTACGAATGGCTTTGAACCGCACTGATTAATGCACTCTGCTGCCCAGCCTGCACCTCTGAAACGAGGGGACAGGAACGAAGTCAAGCCCTGCTGCTGCCTGAGGTGGGCCAGCAGGGCTGCGAGGCTGCTTTCCTTCCCACCTAGCCAGCCCACCCGGGACAGCACGTTTCTCAGAGCACGGCCTGTGGGCACACAGGGGGCAGCCGGCCCGGCTGCGCTGCCCGGGCGCTGTGCGGGCACGGGGGTGCTGTGCCGGGGGTGCGGGCGCCCCGCTGAGCTGTGCCTCTGCTGTGACCCGTGGGGGAGATGCCGAGCCCGGTGTTACGGGGCCCAGCAGGGCTTTCCCTGCCGTAGTGACCGCTTCTGGGCCCGGTGGCTCGCGTGGTCCTGCTGTGGCTGTGCTCCGAGCGGGGTGCCAGGGCAGCGGGCCTCAGGGCCGCGGGGTGGCGGGGATCGGCCCCAGCACTGCTGGCCAGGGGGAGAGGATGTAGCTGAGGATTGCGCTGTTTTGGTTCAGGGGTGTGTACTGGCGAGCACCCAGAAAGCTCCGCTACAGTTCATTTGCCTTCTGGAAAGCGCAAGGAAGTAATTTAAAAAACTGCCAGCTAAACCGGCCGTGAGACATGATTTCGTTCAGGCTGGTGGAGGAGCAGGAGGAGGATGAGGAGGGCGCCAGGAGCAGGGTGCTGGGCTCTGCGGTGCCGGGTGCTGGTGCCCCACCTGCCCCCCACCGTGTCCTGCCCAAGCGCTGCCGCTGCCCTCTTGGGTGCCGTGGGTGGAGGGCGAATCATTTCCGTGCTGGTTGTTAACGTGCGTCTTGCTGGGCTTTCCTCCTTGTTTCCCAGAGCGCGTGCCACAGTTCTGGCCAGACCTTTGTTCAGATTAGTGCAGTTCACGTGTCGATGGCAGAAGGGTCAACTTCGGGACCTTTCAGAAGAATGGGCTTTAACTCCAGCGCATTCCACGCCAGTGCAGGCCCGAAGGCTGCTGACGGCTCCAACATGCTCTCGACAGGCCGTGCAGCACTGGAGCCGAGCCACGGGCCCTCGTGGTTTTGTTGGCCAGATGGAGGGAGAAAAACAGAAACAGATGTTGCAGAGAATCCTGGCTGTTGTCGTCAGGTTTGCTCTCCCCCCATGAAGAGCCACCCAGCCGGGCCTGCGGTGCGCAAGGGAGCTGCAGCTGCTTTGCCAGCGCCCGCGCTGCGATGGGCTGGTCCCTGCCGGCTCGCACGCCTGCTGGCCTAGCTGTGCACAGCGCATGCAGCCGGAGGCTTTGCAGCATCTCCTCCTTGGATGTCTGTTCTAGGGAGCGGACGACTTTGAGAAAGCGCGAGTGGGGGCAAATTTCTGCATAAATGTCGTGGAATTACACCTACTTTTTTTTTTTTTTTTTTTTGACAAGTTGGTCTCTGAATATTATTTTCCATCAGCTGTCTCTTCCATGTCCTTGAATGTTGATCCCTGGGGATACCGATCCTCAGAACAAGGCAGTATTTCTGGAGTTTAATGTAAAGCTTTTCCTATGCAATGTGGCTTCATAAAAAAGTTTGGGTCTTGAAGGCTTGAGGACTAATATTGCTCCGTTAAGTTAAGACAGGTCTGCTTAGAGTTTAGCCTTGCGGTACGCCCGTGGTTTGGTCAAGTGTTGTTCTCTTTACAGAGGGAGACTGGAGTCATAGCAAGAGCGCAGCATTTGAAGAGAGTTACCAAAGCTGTAGCAAACCTGGAGGTGGAAAGTTCTATCTTAAGAATCCAAGGCTAATGCCCTAAAAAGCCTTTCTCCTTTGGAAGTAGATAGGTCCTTAGATCTTACATCCAACCTTCAGTTTCCTTCACGATGTATTTCTGCTCTACAGATTTCGGTGTGATGTTTTGATCTTTTTTTTTGTTGTCTTCCTTATATCTTGGGATGTTTTCCAAGCTGCTTCCTAAGAGACTTTTAAATTGTGTTTACTATATTAGCTGACAAGTACAGGCAAACTTGAAGGTTTGACTTTTTTAGAGTTCTAAGTCTTCTAATTTTTCAGTGAAAGCTGTAGTGTAATTCCCAAATTGTCTGGATAAAAACTAAATATAATTTTATGGGAGTGACGTTTTCAGGGGGATTAGAAGATTGAAGATAATTGAGAAAACGTTTTCAAATTGCAACATTCAGTCTCTGCACAAAGCACTATCAGATTTAGAGTCTGGTTCTTGTAGCTTTGATTACCTCAAATAGCATTTTTCTTCAGGAGAGAAAAAAAGAAAAAGGTTTCAGTGAGGCCTTTGCGGATGCCAGTGGGTGGATGGCACCGGCAGCGGTTCTGGGCTGGGGCAGCAGCGAGGGCGCCTTTGTGGAAGCTGGAAATCCTCAGCTGATAGTGGGCAGCGTAGGTCTCCGAGCCCTCCCGCAACAAGGAAGGGCCATGGGGTGTAAGCTGCCTCCAGCAGAGATCAGGACGGTGGTAAACCCACCCTGTGAAATGACTGCCTCTTCTCTCATTTCCTCAATTTTAACTTAATCTAGTCTTTTATTCATTTTCCTTTAGTGCTCACCACCTGTCATCCCTCTTCTTTTATCCCATTAGATGTTTGCCAGAAAACTGTGCTTTACTCAAAATGAAATAGTAGTAGTAGAAAAACTAGAGTCACTCCCATGGCTTTTCTCTTTCAGAGCAGGGCAGCAGGCAATATTGTTTACTAGGCTCCAGTTAGTCTGGCTGTTAGTCTATTCTGCAGTTATTCACCTGCATTCCTCAGTTCCTGACTGCTGTCAGCTGATCCATGCAAAGAGAGGCTTCAGTGGTGAGGCTGATTAATGACAACAAATTACACAATCTAGAAAATGTGTCAGCCACTGAGTGCAGGATGTCTGATGGGCGGAAAATCTCATTACTGATCCAGGCAGAATGGCCAGACACCATTTCATTCAAAATAAAAATGTGCAAATCAGCCACAGTGAAAGGCCAAGCTGTCTGAAACACGAGCTGTTTATATTTTATTGCAAATATGAAAGCCGAACCCATTTGATTATAAATGATGTTACATCCTGGGGCCTTGTCCTGGATGATGGTCTTACTTTTCCAATGGGAAACTCCTGTTGTGGCTATGAGATTTGACGGTAGGGTGCATCAGGCTGAGCATCCTCCAGGTGTGAGCAGCCCTCCTCCACCAGGCTGCCTCGGCTGGGCCCATGGGGGTCTAGCAGCAGCACGAGGAGCTCTGCTGCAGAAGGCGATGCAGAAATTTTCCCATATGGTGGTCATAATTCTTCTCCTCCAAAGCTGGAGCTAACGGACTGGTTGAAGCCACCCATCTCGTCCTCGTTTCTGTGGACTCTGGCCCTGGCAGTCACCCCGGTATAATTTAGAGCCAGCATTTAGCGTACTCACTGAAAAAGTATTTGAAAAAAAAAAATGATACATGTGGGTTTTCTTTTTAGCAAGTAATAAATTCACTCAGAAACAGTTTTTATTAGCCCCAAATTAGTTGTAAGTTCATTTCAATGACCTAGACAGCATTGGTTGGGATTGGGAAAAGAAAAAAAAAATAAAATGATCCATGCAGGTGATCTCTGCTTGCACAGGGTTTGAGAGGCTTTGCACAGGTGCTGGCAGCTGTGCTTGGCTCCCAGCCCTGCCAAGGGGTTTCTCCTCTCCTCCTCCTGCACTCCCCGTGCCTGGGGCACCTCTGCTCTTTGTGCCTGTACTCCCTCTAAAAATTCTCCAAACAGTAGATTTTTTTTCCCTCCATAATTGTACATTTGATTCCCATTGAATTGGCTCCTGGAAGCAGTCCTGGACTCTTAGATCTACCACGTGCAGGAAACATTTTCTCTGCAGGCTGAGTTATTGACATTTATTTATCATCATCCCAAAAGCAGCTCGCTTGTTCACTGCAAGTACCACAAAGTGGCTTGAGCTGTTTTCTGCAGGTGCTCTGGTTATAAATTGCTCTTTTTCTCCCTGTTCAGTTTCACTACTAATATATAAATCTGGGCAGAGGAAGGCTAAGTTGACTGGGAGCCAAAATTGCCTGCTCATAGTTCTTGTGTTCTAGCTATTTTACAACCCCTTTATTTGATGAGCAGCAGTTAACCCAGTAAAATGAAGAGATAAATGCATTGTAGATGACATATACAGCTGCATTAGGAGCCGCAAGAGCCTTTGCCGAGGCACAGTAAGCAAAGCTGGGATTCAGGGAAATATATCTTCAGGAGCTGCTGGAGACTCATCAGCATCTTGGCGAGACGATGCTGGAAGCGCTGGGGACCGCTGGTGTTTACTAACTAGCGGGCTTACCGGGGACAAATCACCGCTGGTGGCAGCGTGGGCTCTCAGGAGAGGCACGGGAGATTCATGTCCTCGGGGAACTCCAGGCAGAAAGTCCATAATGAGCTGTGCTCTGTGTGGGGAAAATTGTATTCCTAATTAAAGTCAGAGAGTGCTTCAGGGGGTAAGAGCCCGGTGAAAAGATAGTCACCGTCTTGCACTTAGTAATCAATGGTGGGAAAATAATCAAACGTGTGATGGAGCAGCAGCAGGTCGGGGGATGATGACTTATTCACGGAGAAAGCGGCCTCACGGCCACCTCCCTCCTGCTGCGGAGCAGGGGAGGGGAAGGTGTCTGGGCCGCTTGTTCTGCAACAGCCCCCGTGTGCTGCCGAGCGTGGCTGCTGTTTCTTTGCTTTTCTTTTAAATGCTGAAATTGCTTTGAATGAATTTCATGACTTCTGCTACATCTGTTCCCAGGTGTGTGAATGAAGTTGGAGAAAGTCCTTCAGTACGTAGAACCACTGCTCAGACACGATCAACGTCCAACTGCCAGAGTTCTGAACTGTCCAAGGAGGGGGGATTTTGGAAGTGGAGCAGGAAATAAAGGTCTCCCCTTCTGGTATGTTAATCTGATACAGCATTTGGGACATCTTCATCTTCCTCTGGAACACCGTATTTAGGCTACCGTAAGACTGAGGTAGGTGAGCAGCTGCTCTGCTCTGCTCCGAGATCTGATGTTTGCAGTCAGCGTGGGTGCTTGGTGTCTGCTCCAGCAGGCAAAATGTAGCTGTGTGGTAGAGAGAGGTTTCCATGGATTTTACCTTAGGAATTTACATGAATTTCAGTAAACCTGACCCTTGGCACCGTTCTCCCCTCCCAGTTGCTGCCTAATGCACCACTGAACGTGTTGCTTCCCCAGTCTGGTGCTGCTCTTGGTGCCAGAGCAGGGAATTCTTGCCTGAGGCCAGGTGGGCATGCTTGTCCCCAGGCACTGGAGATGGACCAGAGAGAGCTGTGCTGCTCCAGCACTGTGAACGCTGAGCAGGGCTTAATATTCAGGAACAGGAAGATGTTGATGCACAATCTTCAGCAAAAGGAGGAAGTCCCAGTGATGGGCATTTCGGTGGCTAATCAACAGATGCATGAGACCAGAGGCAAGGAATAATTTGTATCCAAACTGTGCTCATGCCAAGTCCTTCAGCTGAAAAAGGCTAAATCTATGCAGGAAAGCTGAAATGTCAACTGAGAAACACTTCAGTTAACATATAGATGTTTTTATCTTTGTATTTTATTTATTTATTTTGCCCATTTTTCCTCTGCATGAGCATGCAAAATGTTTTTTCCTGTTTGATAGCTACTGTCTGTTACCCTAATTGCAGCTCTTGCTGGGGTTGAATACAGAGCACGGAGCGTTATGTGCGCACAGAGACATGTAACAGTTCCTAGGAAATCACTGAAAGAAATTTAGTACTGGAAAGTTAAGTAAGCTCATGCTGAGAAACAAAGGGTCTTAGCTCTGCCTTTCCTGGTGTCTGGATGCTAATTGTGAGGTCTTTCTGCTAGTACTGTTTCTCAAAAGCATGCAGTAATCCTTGCTTTTCTATAAGTAGCTAAATTATTTTGTTCAGCTCTTTTTTTGGGGAGAAAAAAAAGGACTTGCACCTAGGCTGGGAACCAAGCAGCTAAAATTATGTTCTAAAACATCTGGTAAAGCCATGAGCTGCTGGTGGTGATCAACTGAAAATGAAAGAAGGACCTACCAACGGGTCTAGCTCTGTATGCAGCTCATCAGTTCTATAGTCGTTGTACTGAAATAACTTGGAGCTAGTGAGATTACTTGTGATTTTCATGTTTATTGGATCAGAATCAGTGTCTAGGGGGAGGTAACTGTGTGTGCTCAGACAACGTCAACGAGCATCTGCTGCGGCAGAAGACCAAAATCAGCAAGGGCTCGTTCCTAGCTGGTCTGTTACTTGAATTCACAGCCGTCTCTGCAGTCAGAGCTGCGATGGGTTAATGTGCTGCCGGCTCTCTCCCTGAGCTGTCTGTTCCACGTTCACTGGCATTTCACGCTGCCCTTTGGCCAGATCCAACTAGATCAGCATTGGGAAATGCCCAGAGTGATTTTACTCACGGTGTCTATCTGCTAACGGTTCAAGAGAAAGTTTAAATGTTATTTCTGGCTGCTCCAGACGCTAACTCTAATAGCTTTGCAATGGAAGTTTCCACGCAGCTCTTTAGTGCTGTAATATTTTTTCCACTGATTTTCATTGGCCCAATCCCACTGAAGGAGACGAACAATTACATAAAAGAAGAAAGGATTTCGTTTATGCTTTCGAGGCATTTCTGTGTGAAATGACTAGATACTCTTGGACCTGTGGAGTGGATAAATAGCAGTGAAATGGAGCTGAACGCAGCTCAGTGTGGTGCTACCTGCCAGTATGACCTCTGCCGAGGGGGGTAAGGTATCTTTTGACACATGGGCAGTGACTGCTGTGACTAATGAAAGGCACTGCCCTCATGTCTTTGGGCTTGAAATGCACTGACCAAAACTGTCTGCACTGCTCCACCCGAGCTGGTGCAATGTGCTTGCCAAGGAAATGGTGGTGGGAGCTGTCATTAAACTGGAGGCTGTTAGTCAATGGCAGGAAGAGAAAAATAGCACCTCTGAATCAGACTCTACTGTCTTGGAATCACCAAGTGCTTTATAAATGCTCATAAAAAATAACAAACATTTCAAGGCTGACTAAGCATCCCCTTCTCAACGACACCTTGATACTCTACCCACTATGCAGCCAAGATCAAGCCTGGCCGAGGTGGAGCTGTGCCGGACCTCTCCCTCAGGGAGCAGCAGTGAAGGCACCCGGGTGGGGAGCACAGCCCCTGGCCCTGTCTGCGTCCCCGCCACGTGTCTGTGCTGCCAGCCGTGCTGCTTTCACCCCTGCAGCGTGTGCTGCTGCCCACAGGTGTACATAATGCTCGCTTCCACGCGTGAAAAGGATGTGCCCGCATAGTTGCTCGGGAAGGAAGGGTGCTGTGTGTCCCCGCAGCAGCCGAGCAAGCTGCACGAGTTCTCTCGCAGCAGCCCGTGACAGCCTGCGGTGGGTGCGCGAGCGAGCCCCGCGAGAGGTGCATCAATGGCTGCAGCTCCTGACCTTTCCCCAGCCCTGCCCGGCTGTCTGCTCCCCCACCTCCCCAGCAACCTGGTTAGCTCAGTCTGGGCACAGTGCTGTTCCTGCTTAACAAGGGCTGAGAAAGGGGGGATTGATCATCGCATTATGGTTTAATTTCTTCCTCTTGTGAGGAAGAGGCAAGGTATGATTAGAAGGAGCTTTCCCAGAGTTTAGGCCTTTGTGTCCCGTGCAGAAAAGGGATTCACGTGTTCGTGGTTGATGTGAATGGCCTGTGGTATGGATCGTAATCCAAATGTGTAACTTGCTTCTTATCCCAACTTCGAGGATGGTATTTTTGACCTCTCCAAGCAATGATCTGGCATTACAGCAGGTCAGGGGCAGCGTGCTGAGGCTGGGAGCAGGAGGTGCTGGGGCCAGCAGGGATGCCCAAGGTGCCCGCACCACCTGCAGCTCCGGCTCCTGGCTGCAAAGGGCGGCACAGAAACGCAAAGGGGAAAGGGGCTGGAGTGCACAAGTGTCATGCAGTGTCGGTTTGAAATGTTGCCCATTGATTTGTAAACTGCCACTAAAGATGAATTGCAGTTTAAATTGGATTTTGTAAAAGCAGCCATAAACCTCTTGCTTTGCAATGCCATCTCCTTTACGAAGTGCCTCATTGTGCAAAACGGCCCCGATGCTGCGTGCTTCAGACCAGGCTGCTCCCTGGGGATTCTTCAGCTTGCTCGCGGTACTCTAACCTGCCCAGGTCACGGTGCTCCACGAAATGATGGGGAGGCAGAACACCCCGTGTCAGCATCACGCCTCTAACCTCCAGCAGTCCTGCTCGCTTCCTGGTGCGAGGCAAAGGGTGCTGCAGCTAAGGCTGGCACCTTGCTTCTGCTGCCCTGCCTGGCTCGGGACACAGCCCGGCACTGCGCTGCCCGGGTGTCACCTGTGCAGATCGCTGGGGTGCAGCCCGCAGACTGACAGGCATCACAAGGAAGCAAATAGTTAGCATTCACAAAGTCTAACTTTCCATTCTGCCCCATTAATTGAAAGCTTAATTACACCATTTAGACAACATCGGATCAATCACAGGAATGGGCTGCAGCATTAGCTTAGCCAGCAGAACAGCCCCTTCTCTGTCTCTGCCACACCAGGAAGCTCGTTTGGTCAATATTCCCTTCGCCAAGCTTGCAATATGGGAACAATCAAGCTATTTAATCAGTGGTTAAAGGCTGTAAACATTTCATGAAAAGGCTTGTAATTTTTGCTCTAATATATTATCTTATTACAAGCCTTCTATTCATTTCAGAAGGAACTTAATATATTGCTTGTTTAAATGAAAGAGGTCCACATTTGAGAAATGACCGCCTTAAAAGAAAGAAAGGAGTGCCAGCAGTGAAGGAAATCATTGGCAAATCGGAAGCCCTGCGATGTCCTGCCAGAACACATCCCTGCCTCCCATGGGCGTGTGGCCAGGGCAGGTCCACGTGGAGGTGCCTGCGCTTCATCTGCGGGCGTTTGCCCAGGAACAGCTTTTTGGACAGTCGCCTCTCCCCGGCTGCACCCCCAGCGGTCAGCTGTAGCTGAAGGCTTTGTTCTCCAGGCAGGAGATGCCTTTACAGGACGTCTGGCAGCTGGTATCGCTGCTGGGAAGGTCGTCCCTGGGGCAGCGTCCCGAGTTTCCCCGTGTGCTGCGGGGATGCTGCAGGCAGGGTGGCAGTTTCCAGCCCGCACCGCTGCCCCTGTGAGCACAGCGTGACCGGGCGGCACTGCTGAGGTGAGGGGCACACCGTGACGGCTGGGAGCCCTGTGCCACCCCGAAGCTGACAGAAAGTCTGACTGCCCTGGGAGCCCCTGCCAGTGAAGCCCCAGCGTGGCAGCTCCGTGCCGCTGAGCAAATTGCTCGTCCTGTGGCATTGTGCCGAGTCCCTTCTCTCCTAGGAATGACCCATGTGGGACTTTCCGCAGAGCTCGAGGCCCTTCTAACCTAAGCGTAGTGCATTTCATGCCCGCTGCTGCTGCTGTTGGTTGGAAATGGTTCCCAGCCTCTTTTGTGTGGACATCTTCCCTGATGAGCTTCTACCTCCACAAAATTATTTCTCCTGCTTTCTCACCAGCCTTGAACCCGGCTGGTAGTGCCACCAACCAGTATTCTTCCCTGGGTGAAAAGCACTACGGGAACTCATTTGCTATGTGCTGAGGACAAAGCATCTCAAGTTCACGGTAAGGTACATCAACCTTGGGTTTCGCTATTCAGGTAGTTACTTTTTTTTTTTTTTTTCCTTTCTTTAAATTAAAAAGATTGAACAGGGTCTTTTACAACAATGTAAGCACATTTCATTCCATGCTGTTCTTCATCACATGCTGTTCTCAGCTACAATACCCATAATTAAATGGCACACCTGCTGGACAGCGAGTCCCTGCGGTGCTGGCAGGCCAGGCGATGCCGCAGTGCCGCGCTGACCAACATCACTCGTGTTCTTGCCATCGATCTGCCTTGGGGGCTGAGCGCTGAGCGCTGCTTGGCTTCGCTGGGTGGCTGACCAAGGCTGCTCCAGGTACTGAAAAAGCATCACCTCCTTGCAATGAAGACTCCTTGAAGCAGAAATGTTAACGTTTCCTCAGTGCCTCCTGTCTCTGGAAAGGATATGATAGAGAACAATTTTGCATAATCTTGTTTGACTAATGCTATTATTTTCAATGAACCGTTTCAGACTGCGCCTTGAAGGAAGAAGGCAGCAAAGGAGAAAGTTTCCCACTTCTGATAGCTCATTCTGTCTCAAAAAAGAGAAATTTGGCAAAAGTACTAGACATTTGGTAGGCATTAGATATTGACAGTGAGTATAGGAATGTCCCAGATTTCCTGCCTATAAAAACAGAAAATGCTGTCTCTGTCTAAGAAATATTAAGAAGATATACACATCGTATTAACGTAGTCCTTTAAATATTTATGTCCCGGTCTTGCAGATGTTAACACGTTGTGGTCTTGAGCAGATCCTGTGGAGGTCACAGAAAGGTGTTTGTACTCCTCCAAGAACCGTGGATGGAGAGCCCAGCATCTCTGCTTTTGTGGGAGTTAAGTTCTTAAAGCATCCCAGGCCAGGCCCTAAATTTTATGTCTTAACACTGAGTACCCTATTGTGGTATTTAAAAGCATAGATAAAGATTTAGCTTTGTAAAATGATACCATATTTCCAGGATGAACTTTTTAGTAAAGTAATTTATGTGTCTCACTTAAATTCTTTTCTTCAGCTTCATGCCCAATAATTCTGTCTGCATTTTTTTATAGTCAATAGAAGTTCTTAACTAACGGTCTGGGTGATAGTGACAATTAGTGGAAGATTAAGGCAGCCAAATTGAGTACGCTCCAGAGAGACTTTGGATCCCAGCTTTACACACTTCTTTCCATATGAAACTTTAAACATCAGACTGTTAAGAAGCACTGGTACTGCGTTTAAAAGGGGGGTGTCTAAAACAGAAGTGCAGCTCTCACAACTGGAGTTACTCTGCTAATTCCTTCTGATTCTGACATTGTAAAGTGAGTAGGTAGGTGCTCTTTTTTTTTTTTTTTTTTTTTTTTTTTTTTTTTTTTTTATTAAAAACTAGAACATAGCATGGATGGAGCAGGGGAAAATGAGCCCGTACTGGAAAGACTGATTTAGAAGGAAATAGATTGCAGATTCCCCCCCAGAAAAAAAATATGCTCAGTGTTATGGGTTACTAATGTAATAACTGTCACAGAGAGGTTATGTTTTATTTGAAGCATAAAAGTAGGGTAGCAATGCCTTGTTGGACATTGAAAACACATCCCTCTACCTTTGGTAGTGCTCCTGAACTATGGCATTTGTATTTAAATCTGCGTTCAACCCCTTGTGACTTGCTACATCGCAAAGGTTGTTTGTATTGATTAAATATATATATGTGGATTTGTAACTCATAATCTCAATTGCTTACAACAGTTTACAAGTAGAAACAGGACAAATATAAATTACTGATGTGTTCAGATGGCAGTTTTTTTTTTTTTAATCTAAAAGTTTTTATCACAAAAAGATGATGTTTGTTCACATGCTAGCTATCACCTAAGTCAAGTTTTAGACTAAAAATTAAGGTCACACCGTGGTGCTAAGCCTTCCCATACACCCATGAGAAACCGGTCTGTTACAAGCTATGTCTCTGCTGTGTTTCCGTGGGCTCTTGATAGATGCTGGGCATTCAGCATAGTCCGGGAAATCGGAGGAGTGCTGGGTCTCGGCTACGTTTCTGGGCCAGACCTTGTCCTGGCTAACTTGCATTGTCTGATGAGGTGTTCAGGCTACCTGCAGTGGTAGATGATAGATTTGAAATGCTGTTATTTTGCTTGGCGTGGTGCATATTTAATTCAGACTGCTATTGAAAGGATTGCTCTGTCGAGGACATCGTATAGTGTTCTCTCAAGAGTTAGTACTTCATGGTGGGATTTTTTTGTTCTAAAATTCTCGACATCAGTCTGGTTCAAATCAATAAATTACTGCCAACTTTGACAAAAGTGCAGAGCTGGGACAGTGTTAAATGTTTCTGAGCAATCACACTCATGGTGTTCAGGCTCTTCTCTGTAGTTGGGAATGACATGATGAGAAACTTTCCACTACTTTAAATGTTAAGGAATCACTGAGAATATTTTAAAACAGTGAGCTGCAACTGTTCCATGGTTTGGGTGGTTTTTTGAAGTACAGCATGTTCTTCCTCAGACTTTCATCCAATCTACATGCTTGTGTCCCAGGCTTGTCTCCGTGGTTCATTTGTGTTTCTGTCATAAAGCACGCGAAGTGAGTGACACACACATATGAGGCAGATCTTTGTGGAGTGTTTCATGTTAGGAGTGATTTGCTAAAGGCAGCTGAACACAAGCTGTTTGTCCATCAGAAGACCCAGAAAATCAACAGCTCTGCAGGCAGCCTTGATGCGGGAACAGGATTTGGGAACAAGCACTTTGAAAACACTTAAGTTGTGCATATCCAGCTGGGATCTATGTAAAACTCCAGTATTTTCTTTGTCTCAACAGTATGTATCAACCTAAGTAGCTTTAGGAGATTTGCTTAATGTCAGGCTACTCCACCTCTTCCTAAGTTTTCTGTACGTTTCTGCCTGCTAACTTACAGAAAAGCAGGCTGGCACGTACTGGTATTTTAGTTCAAGTGAACATTGCAAGGAGTTGGAAGGAGGGCCTATGTTCTCTTCTTTGGTCTTGTGAGTATAATAATTTCTTCTAACTTGGTAGCTCAGCAACATAAAGCAGTTTAATTCTGCTCACCAAAGTGCCAATAAAACAGCGGGAGGTTTCCCACGGAGGACCATAACTGTCGTAGGCGTCCTCGGCTCGCTTCTGCTGCCAGCATCCCCGTGTGCTCAGGCCGGCTTTTAGAGATCTGAATTGCACCAAGGCAGTGCAATTTGTTTAGCAGTTTTATCTGATGTGGCTTTGGCAGCGTACTAAGTTCTCACAAACTCCTGGACAATTATTTCACCTTCAGAAAGCACATCAGTAGTGCTCAGAGGTGATCGCTGCTACCTGCCATGTTTTGGTTTTCATCCCTGAAACTTATTTTTAGGCCGGGTTTTGTGAAGTCCTCTGTGTGGAGACTGAAGCCCCAGTCCTGGCCTGCGCCTCGCGATGGTGATCACGCACATCTCCGCGGGCACCCAGCACAGCCCCGCTGCCGAGGGCCACCTCGCGCGCCGCCACCTCAGCGAGGGGCACGGCGGGCGCTGAGCCCGGCCCCTCGGCTCCCTCGGCCCAGGCCCGGCCCCGCCGCCCCGGACTACAGCTCCCGGCAGCCGCCGCCGGCGGAAGCGCGGCCCCGTGGCAGCGCGGGGGATTCGGACGCGGCGCCGGGGACAGAGCCGGGCCGAGGCGCGCCCAGCCGGGCCGGGCCGTGCCGCCATGGCGCTGTCGCTGCCCGAGGCGCCGTGGCCGGCGAGCCTGTCCCCGCTCAAGGTGCGTGAGGCAGCGGCGGGGGAAGGCCGGGCGGAAGGGGGGAGTTGGCGGCCGAGATGGCGGCGGGCGGGCCCTGCGCGGCGGGGGGCCCCGTCCCGGCCCCGTTCTCGGTAGAACCCCCCCGGCCCCCCAGTGCCGCCCGGCCCGGGGCTGGCGGTGCCCTCGGCAGCGCGCGGTGACCTCCGCGTCTCGTTGCAGGCGGTGGACAACTTGCTGCGCTGCGGGATTTGCTTCGACTACTTCAGCATCGCGATGATCATCCCGCAGTGCTCGCACAACTGTAAGTACGGCCCGGCAGTGCTAGCAGGAC